>NC_022020.1:58500199-58505709 GCF_000317375.1 Microtus ochrogaster
ACCAATTCTACCTTCCCTTTAATGCACCAATTCTACCTTCCCTTTCATGCACCAATTCTACCTTCCTTTTAATCACATTTTCCTTTATGCTTTCCCATTGAATTTTAAAGGCTTCTGGATTTTTAATCATTCTTATGGACTTATTTGTCCTGTGTTTGATTTCCATTTACTTGTTTTGTTGTTTTGGAAGGTTTGGGGGGTTTTCATGATCTTGTTGAGACAGAATCGTGTTATATAGCTCAGTCTGGTCTGGAACTCAGTATCCTCCTGCCTTAGTTTCCCAAGCACTGGTCGCTTCTCCCCCTCCAAATGCACAGGAGACATAATTGGCTTTTTATTCTTACAACATTTCAAGTTTTTGCCTTTTCTCTGTAATTCTGACCTGCTTGCTTCACTCATGTATGTATCTCCGTGCAAACCCCTGAAATAGAGTGATGGCTGGGGCAGGCTAAAAGCAGAGTTCAGAGTGTGAGGAAAAGGGCTTCTCACAAGGGCATATGCCTATTAGTTAACAGTATTTAGTAATATTGAGTACCTGTAACCTTAACCGCATCGCTACAGGGCCAGCCTTTCTGCACCTTATCTTCAACAGCATCTTCAGTCTCTGACTAGAGTAGCACATGACTGGAATCCCAGCTCTTGGCTGAGGCAGGAGAATCACCAGGAAGTTCAATGCCAGCCTGGGCTACACGGTGACTGACTTTCAGGCCAGCCCAGACCCCATATTGAAAAACCAAAATCAAATAACAGGAACAATTTTAACATGCCCTTCTCAAACCCAAGTGAAGTACAGCTGTCAGGTTCTCTTGAATTTGTCGCTAAGTAAATACAGCTGGGTGGGGTGGAGGAGAGGAAATAAAATTGTAGTTGGCTGGATTTATTCCCAGTGAAGGTGTGCTGGCTTGTTGGGTTCCTTTGTTCGCTTGCTTTTGTTATTTAAAGAAAGGTTCTTGCTCTGTTGCCCTGGCTGACCTGTCACTGGAGATCCCCCTGCCTCAGCATCCTCTGTGAAAACACTGTGGGAGTGAAGGCAGGACAGGCAGGCTGCACCTACTCAGGATCGTTGCTGTCTAAGTTGTCACCATCATCTGCTGAACAATTGGGTCTACTGAGGTGCATGGAACAATTGGGTCTACTGAGGTGCATGGAATATGACACTTGTCACCAATATCCTTCAGGATTGACTGAACTAGATTCATGTCACAGCAGGCTGCTTCTTGGTTCCCAGCTGCTCAGCCCCAAAATAATCACACAGAAACCATATTATTTAAATCACTGCTTGGCCCATTAGCTCTAGCTTCTTATTGGCTAACTCTTACATCTTAATTTAACCCTTCTCCATTCATCTTTTTTGGTCTACCAGTAAAGTTTCAGCACGTCTGTCTACAGCAGTTCCATGGCTTCTCCCTGACTCCGCCCTTCTTTCTCCCAACATTGTTTAGTTTTCCCCGGCTAACTAACTTGCTATGGGACAGTGGTCTTTTTTTTTTTTAATATTTATTTATTTATTATGTATACAATATTCTGTCTGTGCATATGCCTGCAGGCCAGAAGAGGGCACCAGACCCCATTACAGATGGTTGTGAGCCACCATGTGGTTGCTGGGAACTGAACTCAGGACCTTTGGAAGAGCAGGCAATGCTCTTAACCTCTGAGCCATCTCTCCATCCCTGGACAGTGGTCTTGTATCCTGTCACTTGTATTATTTTTAATAAAATGCTGATCGGCCAGTAGCCAGGCAGGAAGTATAGGCAGGGCGACCAGGCAGGAAGTAGAGGCGGAGCAACGAGAATTCTGGGAAGAGGGAAGTTTCAGTCTGCAGCCATGACCTAGATGCAGAGGATGCAAGATGTGGCTGCCTCGCCAAAAGAGGTACCATAACACAGACAAGAATTATGGACGAATATAAGTTATAAGAGTTAATAAGAAGCCTGAGATACACAGACTCAATGCAATGCCATCAAAATCCCAGCAAAATTCTTTACAGACCTCGAAAGAACGGAACTCAACTTCATATGGAAAAGGAAAAAGCCCAGGATAGCCAAAACAATCCTGTACAATAAAAGAACCTCTGGAGGCATCACAACCCCTGACTTCAAACTCTACTACAGAGCTACAGTTCTGAAAACAGCCTGGTATTGGCATAAGAACAGACAGAAGGACCAATGGAACTGAATAGAAGACCCAGACATCAATCCACACATCTAACACCTAATTTTTGACAAAGAAACAAAAAATATCAAATGGAAAAAAAAGAAAGCATATTTAACAAGTGGTGCTGGCATAACTGGATTTCAACACATAAAAGAATGAAAATAGACCAATATCTATCGCCATGAACAAAACTCAAGTCCAAATGGATCAAAGACCTCAACATAAAGCCAGCCACACTGAACCTTATAGAAGAGAAAGTGGGAAATACGCTTGAGCACATTGGCACAGGAGACTGCTTCCTAAATATAACTCCAGCAGCACAGATACTGAGGAAAACAATCAATGGGACCTCCTGAAACTGAAAAGCTTCTGTAAAGCAAAGGACACGATCAACAAGACAAAACAACAGCCTATGGTAAAATGGTAAAAAATCTTCACTAACCCCACATCAGACAGAGGTCTGATCTACAAAACATATAAAGAACTCAAGAAATTGTTCACCAAAAGAACACATACTCCAAAACAACAACAACAAAAATGGAGTACAGACCTAAACAGAGAACTCTCAACAAAGGAAGCTAAAATGGCTGCGTTAACCCAGACACAGAAAGGCAATTATCACATGAACTCACTCATAGGTGGTTTTTAAACATAAAGCAAAGAAAACCAGCCTACAAACCACAATCCCAGAGAACTTAGACAACAATGAGGACCCTAAGAGGGACTTATATAGATCTAATCCACATGGGAAGTAGAAAAAGAGAAGATCTTCTGAGTAAATTGAGAGCATGGGGAACTTGGGGGAGGGTTGAAGTGGGAGGAGAGAGGCAGGGAGGGGAGCAGAGAAAAATGTAGAGCTCAATAAAAATCAATTAAAAAAATCACACTCAATGATAAAAATCAGATGAATGTATATGTAAAGTGTTCAACAATAAAAGCCTACCAATTTAGGAAAAAAGAAAAAAAAAGCCTGAGATACTAGGGCAATCAATCTATAATTAATGTAGACCTCTGTGTGATTTCTTTGAAAATTAACAACTGCGGGAACTGGACAGAAAAGAAAATTCAGTCAACACTAAGTTCTACCCTATCACAGGCTCAAGACAATTTCTTTATTAACCATTGGTATTCACAGCATACGGAAGGGAATCCCACATCAGATTCATGTCTTGTTCCTAACTCCCCATACCTATGCTTGAGTCTAAGGTGTTTGCCACATGCAACTAAACTGCCTGGGATATGACTCAACTGAGAGACTTAGGACTGTCCGTGACTCACCTGTCTTGTGTCATACACACCAGTGTATTGTTTGTATTGTTTTTCTTTCTTTCTGACTGCTCCAAGTCCTTGTTTTTAAAAGAAAAATCAGGGAGAAGAGGATGTGATGTCTTATTTCTATCATCTGCTCATATTCCATCACCCACCTTAAGTAACTGAATACATTGACAGACAAGGAAGGATTTGCAATCTCCCTATATTTGTGGCTTTTTTACTTCCTCCAAATTTCACCAGGCTAGCCCTGCTATTTGTCTTCCATAACCAAGAGAGAATGTGGTGTGTGTATGTCTGTGTGTGTCTGTGTGTATGCATGTATGTGAATACCACCAGTTTCTGAGCACCTTCAACTTGTATCCCATTTTGGCTTCACAGATTTTTGAGCTTGGTCTCACTGGCCTGATAACAGGGGTGGGGTCCCCACTTTGAATGACTCTTCTCCGGGCCTCTTTTCATGTTGGTCACTAGTGGGACAGGAGGTGGACCAAACACTTTCGCATTAACCTCCCACAAGAACAGCTTGTTCTTAAAATTTTGAAGCCAAGAAACTTTGAATAGGATCTGTTTAGAGGGCCCGGGATGTTGTGTTTTTGTGAATTCAAGTGGAGCAACTCTTAATTCAGTCAGAACCAAAATCCTGTCTGGCTTTATTTGCATCACATTGCTGGCACGAACAGCCTGCTGATGAAAAGAAAAGTGCCTGTGTGAAGGGCTGGGAATAAAAACAGCAGGCAGAAGAGAAAAGGAAAAATAAGGTTGAAAGGGGAAAAGGGAAAGAGGAAAGGGGTAAGGGGGTCAGTGGAGGAGGGGAGGGGGAATAACCTTAGTTGAAGAGAATTCTCATTGAAAGTTGCCCTCAACCGTGTCCAACTTAACTTAGGCCTACTTTAACGGTGTGGACCTTGGGCCACAGAGATCCTAATTTGCTTAGTAGTACCCAGTAGTTGCTAACTCCCAATCCACACCCATTTCTCTTCCCTTTATCCCTCCCCTTCATTCGTTAAAAACAAAAACAAAAACACCATAGTGGTTTGAAGAAGAAATGGCTCCCATTGGCTCACACATTCAAACACTTGGTCATCAGTTGGTGGCCCTGTTTATGGAAGTTATGGAACCTTTGGGAGGTGGAGCTATGCTAAGAGAGTATGTCACTGGGGGTGGGCTTTCAAGTTTTATAGCCTCGACCCATTTATTGTTCTGTCTTTGCTTCCCGTGTGTGGATGAAGATGTGATCAGCGAGCTTCCTGCTTCCACTGCCATGGCATGTCATCACCAGGATGGAGCCCATCCTTCTGGAATCATACGCTAAAATAAACCCTTTCTATAGCTGTCTTTTCAGGGTATTTTATTCCTACAGAAAAGTAGCAATACACACTCGTTAACTTTTGGCTGGGTTTAGTGAGGCCGGAAAGAACTGCTTCCCAGAGAAGTTCAGCGGAAAGGTTTGGTGAATTTGGAAGAGGAGGGAGAAACTATAAGCATCTGACTCCTCTGAAAACCAAACTCTGTGGTAGAAGAAATAAGTCCTTCAGAGCAGGCTCAAGGCTCCCTAAAGGTAGGCCGAGTCCTTAGCCACACTGCCACACTGTGTGACCTATCCTTCCCTGCAGATGTGCTGCGATTTTCAGAAGGGAAAAAGGTAGAGCGAAGCCAGATCTGGTGACACAGGCCTACCCACAGTCTCGGTTATTTGGAGGGCTAAGTTGCAAATCCAACGTCATCCAGGGCAACTTAATGAAATCTTGCCTCAAAACCTTTAAAAGTAAAAAGAGTCAGGGATATAGTTCAGGTCTGAGTTCTCTCCTGACATGTATGAGGCCCTAGGAACAACCCCCAGTACTACAAAAATAAATACACAAATGCACACATCTGTGCATAGTGAACCAGGCAAGGTTTTCCTTTCTAATTGTCTAACATGATGCTAAGGTGCACATGGGTCAGCGTCAAATATTTATAGTCACCTAAAACATGAGTTCCTTGAGGATTTCTGACTCTTTCACCAATATTCCATTTTCTGTACCATATGACGTGCTGGAGGGGAAGGGTACTATACACACACACACACACACACACACACACAC
>NC_022020.1:58505829-58515125 GCF_000317375.1 Microtus ochrogaster
TTGCTCTGGAGATATTGCAGGCATCTCTGACAAGCATTTGGAAGCTAGCAAATTAGTACAGCATATCTTGGGACAGCTGACGTATTTGAGGGGATGACTAATCTATAGAGCAGAAGTTATGGTAGTACGTTTAGGGGAAGAGATTTATTTTTGATAACCACTCCTGAAGACATTCTATATATGAATGGAAGTGAAAGACACAGGGCATAAGCATTGCTACTGGAGGGCTTAGAAGCCAGATATAGCCAGGAACGACTGGGTTGGAGAATTCTGTTAAGAATGTGGCATAGTTCTAGTGGCTTACAGACAAAGATGAAAAAGAACACCAGACACTAGAGGAAGCATCAGAGGACTTCCTAACTTTGAGAGTACCAGGCAACAGCACACTAAGCAGGGAAATCAGAGCTCTTGGGAAGAGGCCCAGCTGTGGCTGCAGTGGTAAGACACTGCCCTCAAGTGGCTTATGGACTGGGAGCCTCCATGACCTGGTCCACACCAGTGATGAACAATAATTTGGGGTATATTAAAAAAAACTGGCAGTCCTAAAGAAGGGTTCAGTCACTAAACAGATTCATGTGTTAATGTTGGCTTCTTGTTTTCCACCCTAACTCCATCTTCCTCCTGGATACTTGGATTCCAGCTGCCCAGACCATGTTGCCATGCTCCAATGACATAGATGCCAGAACCAACCACCCACCTAATAGAAGCCCTAGATTTGTAAATGATTTTTAAAATTTGCACATAGTAGCCATGTTGACCAATGGTGACACTTCCCCTTAGAACCTTTAGGAAGTTTCTGCTCCAAGTGTCATGGCCCAGGAAGTATCAGTTACAACAGAGCAAAACCAGGACTGACATGAAATGGAGATGTTGGACTTCCTAACATTGTTCCTGTGTAATATGGTTTGGAGAAAGTAAGTGTGTGGGGGAAATGAAGGGATTCTTCTTGGTGACTAACCTAGTTTTGAGCTAATTTATAAAGACAAACTGCCCTATCCAGGGACAAGCTCTAGGCTGACAACTCTGGGGGAAGACATTATGTTCTGCCTCTCTCTGGAAAGTAGAGAGAAAGCCTGAGTGGTTTGGGAGTAGGGCTACTGCTAAATTTCTTTTTCGTCAAGGTTTATCAATAAATACATCAATTAGAACCTTTACCAACTCCCCCTAGATGATAATTCTAGAATTAAATACAATCAATTTGAGTTCTCCTCTGTGTCACAGCTTGAGTGGGATCAGAAATCTGGATGAGATAGAAGATCATGATATGAAGAAAAATTAATATTCATTAAGCATCTGTTAAATACAGAATGCCCTGCTGTTATGATCTCTGTGGAAGGTGTGGTGTGGGGCTTGACTTTCTACCCTTCTGTTCCCTGCATAGTGTTCTAAAGGTGGGGGTGTAAATAAGCTCTCTCGGGAAGTGAAGGAGTACTCAGAAACAGCACCCCTCACTGATCCAAGTACAAACCCTGAGATGGAGCACAGACTCAGGGAGAAGCCTCTTGGTTTTTCTCGGCCATCTATGGTGGCCCATCAGTCACTTTTCTGGTTGCTGGGACCTCATGCCTGACATAAACAATGCAAAGGAGGGAGGATTTAATTTGGCTCACAGTTTCAGTCCAATGTGGCAGGAGGCCTTGGTGGAGCAGACTGGCTTACACTATGGTGGAGAGGAAGGAGAGAGGCTGTGGGGCTGGGCTGGGGTGGGGCGGAGGGATGGGGGAGGACAGAGAATGCCTATGCTAACTGACCTTCCCCCTTTTCCTCATCTATTCTCTCTGCACTCCCAATTTATGGAATGGCACCACACACGCTCAGGGAAGATCTCCCTTAGTTAGTCCTCTCTGGGATCACTGGATGCACTAGGACGAGCTTTGTTGAATGCCTAGGCACCTGCCAGTCCAATTAAGTAGACAACCGAGGTCAATTATCACAAGTTGACCCCTTGTCAACCTGATAGCAAAATCACTTCCTTAAACCGTAACATGCAGCTCCCTGTGGGCAGCCTGACTCTGAATGCAGTTCACAGTAGAGATGCAGGGGCACAGCATGTGAGGTAGGAATTGAAAAGGGAAAGTTTCTCAGGTCACCTGCATTTAATCAATAAGGATAGGGCATGAATGGAGAAGAGGTGTGTGTATGTGGCGGGAAGGGGTAGTAAGTTAGCAGGCTACAGGCCTTAAAGAACAAAACTGTGCCCCATGCCTCAATATACTTGACTCTTCATCATGGCTGCCCCATGCCTCAATATACTTGACTCTTCATCATGGCCGCCTAGGTACACCTGCATCCTGCTTACAGCCCCAACCAATTCAGAAGTAACAACGACTCCATCTACCTTCTTATTTCAAAGTGCCTCTCATCCACAGTGTGTGTGTGTGTGTGTGTGTGTGTGTGTGTTCAATGTAAACAACTTATGCCTTCCTTCCTTTAATTTTCTTTAAACAACAAAACCACTCACGATTCTTAATCTGATCCGATAGACATTTTTCCTATTGCTACCTAGACTTGCTGCTGTCAGCTGCAAGTACTTGTCCTTGGACCTGGTCCCCTGTTATGGCTAACATCTTTACAGCTCAGGAAACACTTTTCAGGGACCTTTTGGTCTCAAGAGTTTTGCTCTAACAGGTCTCTCCTAGACAACTTCTTTCACTGAAACATAAAATAAAACTAGAGATGTAGCTGTCTGACCTGAAGTCCCAGCCCTTCCCAGTGAATCAGCCACATTGTATCAGTACCTCCTGTTGTCTGAGGACTTGAAGATGCGGTCAGATGTTGACACAGGTCTTGTTACTAGGATCTTGCCCTGGCCTCCCATGGCCTCCCAGTTTTGTAATCTCCATCAGATCAACTCAGATGATGCAGAGTGTGGTGTGGAAGCGAGGCAGAATTTATCAGAGAACAGTACGAGGTGAAAACAGGCAATGGCCAAAGGAAACACTATTGAGGGATGAGAGCGAACCACAGCCACTGAGCACAGAGCATGCTCTTAGGGCTGGAGTAGACTAGCCTGAGAGATTGTTATGGAGGAAAACACAAGGCATGGATAGGAAATGGCCAGAGCTACCACTGAATCGACTTAAAATTTAGGTACATTTCACATTATTTCTTAAAGTTTCGGGGAACAGTTTCCTAGAAGACTTTTTCTACCCAGGTAATTGACAGGTCCTCCAATTGGATACTATCTTAGGATCTTTGGGGCACTTTACAATGTCATGTTATGTAGCTATTTTTTCTAAATTAAAACATTGCCTCATTAAGGCTCTGGAAGTAGGGCCTGGAGAGACAGTTCAGTGGTTGAGAACACTTGTTGCTCTTGTAGAGGACCTGGGTTTAGTTCCGAGCACCTACATGATGGCTCCAGGAACTACATATATACAGACAAAAACATTCCATATACAAAAAAATAAATCTAAAAAACACAAATTCCAAAAGTAAGCAAAACATACAAAGTTAGGGAAGTAAACAAAACTCACAAGTCTCAGAAAGTTCCTGAAGCTTACAAGATTCTCAAGGGCTCTCCCCAAAGTTATGTAAGTTTTGTTGGGAAAGGAGACTCTCTAACCAGCTAGGCTTTCAAGTCATATGGAAAGTTCCAGAGATACAGCTTTTATGTGTTGTTACCTATACTGGTGTGGGTGATACAGCTACCTTTGAAACATCCATGTTCTTGTAAATAACCCTCATTCAATTCATATAAGTAATTCCAATAAATTCCCTGGTTCATTAAACTATATTTAGGTAGAATAATTTCTTTGGTCGCTGGTTCCCTATCTGAAGTGAATAGATTTTTTTTAATAGCTCCCTGAAAAAGTCACACCCTATGTGTCTCTACCCAGGGCCAGAGACAGAACTCAAATCTGACTCTTCTGACCAGTAAATAGAGCCCTGAATTTTCTGCACCTAGTTTTACAAGCTGCTGATGATGAGGGGAAAAACCCATTACTAATCATCTTCAAGCCTACAGGATGAGCTATCTAGCAACGCCCTGTAAGAGTAGAGACCCTAAAATACTTTATGAAATGAGTAGTGGATTGATTTAACTACTCCAATATGAAATAGGTCATAGAAGGATTTAGAGTTTCTACCCTTGTTGATATTCCAGCCTTAGTGGACTCTCAAGGAGATTCAGATGGATGCAGTGAGATTGTCACAGGACCTTCTAAGGGATCAAGTGGAAAAGAGGAGATAAAATTAAGACAGCAATTAAATACGAAGTCCAAGGAGGTATATGATCCTTAGCAAAGTTAAAACAGGCATAACCCATTTCTACTATGAAAATCTGGAACTCCAACATCAAAGTTACTTACCAAAAGTGATGGTAGTATCTGACATAGCTTGAATCTGCTCTTGTACAGCATGTGAAGAAGACAAAAGGTTAACAGGATAATCAGGAAAGCACTTAATCTTGTTCAAATAATATCCTCTGGCACCAGAGATGGAAAAATGGAAACTCTATCACTATCCCAATGGAGGAAAATTGAGTTTTGTAATTGTTGTAGTTTGGATTACTATTGCTGTAATGATGACCATGATAACTCTTATGAAGGAAAGCAATTAACTGGAACTGACACACTGTTCAGAAGTTTAGTCCATTCTTGCCAAGGCAGAAAGCATGACAGCACACAGGCAGACGCGGTACTGCACAGGTAGCTAAGAGTTCTATATCTGGATCTGCTGCAGGCAGCAAGAAGAAGAAGACACTGAGCCCAGCTGGCTTGGGTATTCAAAACCCCAAAGTCTACCCGCAGTGACACACTTCCTCCAACAAAGTCACACCTACAATTAACAAGTAATGCCACACCCCAACGACCAAGCATTCAAATATATGAGTCCATGAATAGGAAGTCATTCCTTTTCAAACACCACAGGAATGATGCAACATAGGTAGGTTAGCAGGATGATCTAGTTTTCATATGGTATAGAAAGGCAGAAACAGGGCCAGTGAGATGCTCAGCGGAGAAAGGGTCTTGCCCATGAGACTGACAACCTGAGCTCAATCCTTCAGACCCACATGCAGAAGCAGAGAATGGACTCCTACATGCTGTCCTCTGGCATCCTGGGGAATTTGTTTTAGGTGTGTGAGTGTACACATGCGCGTACACACACATACATATCCAATAAATAATAAACCATAAAATAATAAAAAAAATTGATGCAAGCAGAAACTAAGCCTGAGTAGTAAGGCACAGCTTTTTAGCAAAGGAGCAAACAGGAATGATTCAGTTGTCTGCTCTTTGAACAGCTGTACACTGACTTTCCCAGAGGCTCGTTATGAGAGGATTCAGGAGGCTTTCCTTTCTAACTTTTAACTGGGGAGTGAAGATCAAACTGCCAGTTTCTGGGGCCTGGGTATTTGGTTGTTCTTCCAGTTGAAAAAGAGATTTATCATAATCTTCCAATGACTTGGGAAGTCTCTACAAAACATACTCTTTGATGGCCTGTTGGGGGTCACTGAATTTAGAGGCAAATACACTTCAAGATTGGGCTTTAAAATCCACGAACAGGTCTGAAATTAGAAAAAGGGCACCCATGAGACACCTCGAAAGGGCTTATGCCCGTGGTTGAATGAAGACCTATAGAAAATCTAGATAAAGCCATTGGAATGTAGCCTCTAAGGAAGATAAGAGGAAGCTTTGCAATGGAGAGCCTTATGGTGTGGTCGGCATGTTCCACATTTCCACAGACTGAAGATTTCAAGAGTAGTGAAGATAGATAATATCTTCACTAACCAGGGGTTTAGCTACAGGCTGAGTGATCTGGGAAGCAAAGGAAGAGCCGTTATCACCTTGAAAAGATCTTGGGAGGCCTAATGAAAAAGAAAATCTAAAAGGCAGCACTGGAGTGTTACAGGGATACTGACAGAGAGCTGAAAGTCCACAAATGAGAACTTTGCTGACTGGGGTAGAAGTCCTGCCTGGGCTTGGGGCCAGAGAAAATATTTTTTATGGTTAGTAAGAGCTTAAGAGTCCTTTAATCTGATTATAGCTGGGTGACTGTGATTATCCTACCTGGCATGCCAGTAACCCACACTGGGGGTTAGAGGAGGGCCTGGGAGGCCTGATTCATTGTTTTCCTCGAAATTAAAGACTAGTCTAGTTCTGTTTTGTGTTTTGTTTGTTTGTTTGTTTAAATCATTTTCATTCATTGACTATACTTAATTGTTAGGTATTTAAGTATCACGTAGGTGACCCAAAATTATTCACTTTCTTTTCTTATTAGGAGTTACTTTTATGACCTTAGGATGAAACCCACCCTTTCTTTAGTTTTGCCCCTATTGGTGGTACCATCTGTTGGGACAGGTGCAGGTAGTGCTAACCCTGTGATGTCCCATGAAAGACTGAAGACATTTCCCACTGCAACGAGCCTCCTTTTGTTTCAAAATGTGTGCTTGTTACAACCCAAACTTTGGAGTCCCCATCACCTCTCTATTCATCTTGAGCTGTAGGGTCATCTAGCCATGTCCCATCATCCCCTGGGACCTGGCTGATCTGGGGAAGAAGCCAAAATGTCAGCTGTATTCTTAGCTTCCTTTTCCATAATGGCTTTGACCTACAAATAAGGTCAGGTACACCTGTCTGGAAGAGTTAATAGTGGTTTAAAATTTAGTGTAAACTTACATAAAGCTTGACAAAGACGAGTTTTAAATGAATCTGGGATTTCTTAAGCCTTAATTCCTCTAACAGATCAAAGACTGACAAAGTCAATAGAAATTATGAGCAATTATCATCATAAAATAGTCTCTTTTCTCTAGTTTTAATGAGCAAATTAACATTTTAAGGAAGTCTAAGTGTTATAAGCAAGATCGGGCAACAGTTATACACAGTATCTTAAATATTGGACTTGCAAACTTTTAATAATGTTTAATTATAGTCAATTTGACTACACTTATACCACCTTTCTTCAAGCTTCAACTTCCACAAAATTTCTTGTGACATACTTTAACCTTTTGGTTTTTCCTTAATCATCTTCTATTCCCGTCTTAAATAATAGTTTAAGACAAAGCTCATTTATCATACAAAACCCTTTTTATCAAGAAGTATTTCCTTTGACATTGATCTCTTTCTCCACACTTGGGACTTTCTGTCTTATTTCCTATCATAAAACTCTTAAAAGTCTAGACCACAGTTGATCATATTCTGCCTTTACCAAACATAGTTAGCTGGAGGATGATATTAAAGGCTGTAAGTTATAGTCAGATCTCTCTAACATATGACAAATTATCTGCTTATATTATGAATCTAAGTTAAGTCTGCTTTTACAGTTTGGTAATCAAATTTATTCCAGTCTGGAAGGATATATACAAGAGATAAATCAACTAGAATGGAAGCGTGGTCACCATCTAGAAAAGAGCAAAAACACTAGTGAGTTTGGGAATCATAAACAGCACGTCGGCCTGATTCCAGAGTGTCCCCGATCAGGAGTGACTAAGTTCTATAATCTGCCTAGAATCTGGGTGCAGCAGGCTTTATTTGATGCCAGAGTTGCTTGGTCAGCAGGGACTCAGTTTTTTTAAGCTTCCCGGGAACAATGTGTATTTCATGCTGTCATCCCCTTGGCTGGCAAAGATCAAGTTTCACTTCTTTTTGTTTGTTTGTTTTTTGTGCTCAGCAAAAATATGACTGTCTCTCTGAAGATACAGAATGGATTTCTTTCCTATAAAGATCTACAGAGATCAGAAGAAAATCCATAAAGAAAGAGGAGAATCTCTAAGTTCCTGTCAGGACCCAATGAGTAAGCATGCAAAGCAAATGCCTCAAAACCAGAGGAACCCAACGTTTGGGATCTGTTATTTATTGTTCCTTTAACTTAATAGAGGAAATGCGTAGATCTTACTGGAAAGCTGCAGGGACAACCAGAAAATGCTACCTGAATGCTGCCACCCACCTTTTGCAAATAGGTGAGTTAAGTTAGCATAGATGTAGCAGGAGACAGAACATATATGTGCGTGGCACAAGAGAGAGTGACCTGAGTCAAATATGTCTTAAGAAGACAGGAGAGGTGACAAAATGTCATGTTCTGTTCTTAGAATGTTAACCATGAGAATATGTAACATGAAAGTTTTTAAAAAAATATGTGAGATTGTATATAAAATAATAGCATTGTATTTAAAAGAAAAAATTAGGTGACCTGGATGAAACTGACAAAGTCCTTGAACAATATCATGGGATAACAGTTTCTTCTGGGTGGAACTTCTCTAGCAACCTATAAAGTCACTGGCCCTCAGCTGTGGCAAGGTCATAGATAACACAGGTCATGGCAGGCTGGTAGGGAAGGCAAAGAGGCTGTTAACCTTTCCTCTTGGAAGGAAGAAGAGGGATCATGAGAGCTTCTTCTGAAACTCCCGACACCACTCCCACTGGCCAGGGCGCATGGCCCTACCCCAGCTGCTATGGATATGAGAGGTGAGTTACAGTTTATGGGAGGCAGAATCTTGCCTGGGGGGGGTGTGATATGGCAGTATTACGGCTGCTCAGAGCCAGCTGTGCTGGGGGTGGGACTTCATGGTAGCCTAAGTCCCTTTGAATCAATCGTGTCCCTATAAGTAACCCAATAAACTCATGGATTCTCCAAGCTGGACTCA
This sequence comes from Microtus ochrogaster, assembly GCF_000317375.1. Taxonomy (NCBI): domain Eukaryota; kingdom Metazoa; phylum Chordata; class Mammalia; order Rodentia; family Cricetidae; genus Microtus; species Microtus ochrogaster. The sequence goes on from NC_022020.1 coordinate 58,514,414, forward strand.
AATGGAACCTTTCCTTGGGTCCGCTGGAGCCTTTGCTCCCCAGAGTGAACACACAGCCCTCTAAGTCTCGGGGAAAGTCATAAAACAGATACAGTGACTTAGTGTTCAATTGCTGCGAAGAGACACTATGATGTGGCAACTATTACAGGAGCATTTAATTGGGGACTTTCTTAGAGTTTTTTTGGGGTGGAGGGGTTTAGGTCCATGTTATTATGGTGGAAACAGACAGAATGGCTCTGGAGCAGTAGCTGAGAGTTTTACATCCTGATCTGCAGGTAGGAGGTGGGGAGGGAGGCAGAGACTAGGCCCGCTAGAGACTTCTGAAACCTCAAAGCCCACTCCCAGTAACACGCCGCTTCCACCAAGGCCACATCCACTTCCAACAAGGCCATGACTCCCAATCCTTCCCAAAACGTTCCGCTAAACTGCTGACTGACTAATGATTCGAACAGATGAGCCTATGGGGCTGTTCTCATCCAAACCTCCATGTAAAATAAACTAACAAAACTCACTCTAGGAGAAACTGGAATTCTGAATAGATCGAAGATAAAAAATGAAGTCAGATATAGTGGCACACATCCGTAATCACATTTCTTTGGCTCTCGAGGCAGGAGGATTGTGACCGTAAAGCCAACCTGGACTACATAGACTTTGTCTCAAAAAAAAAAAAAAAAAAAATACTAAGTAAAATAACTACCCAAGATGAAAAGCA
>NC_022020.1:58515225-58527711 GCF_000317375.1 Microtus ochrogaster
CCGTAATCACATTTCTTTGGCTCTCGAGGCAGGACACGTCTGAACTCCAGTCACCATGCGACTACATAGATTTTGTCTCAAAAAAAAAAAAAAAAAAAGTACTAAGTAAAATAACTACCCAAGATGAAAAGCATGGCTTCATGGCAAAACTCTACCAGATACCTAAGAATGGCCATCAAGTGTTCATAAATTGTTTCAAAACCTAGAAGAGAAGGGAACATTTCTTGTTGGAAACTGTGTGGCTTAGTTTTGGATCAGTACATGAGTGCTTGTCCAGCAGGTCTCCATGAGGCAAAGCCCAAGAAGACAGTCTCACTCAGCAAGGGCCCAGTGAACTTCAGGACAGCACAGAATACTGCTGGGACCATGGGCCTGCATGGTCTCTTCTGTCTCTTAATGTTGGTGATTCTCTTAGTGATTTTTAGGGTAACTTTGTCAGTCATGCATGGAACAGATATGATCATTCCCAGAAACCCCATTTTTTTTTTTCTAAATATTCCCTCCTAAAATTTTCTAGGAATTGGTGCTTCTCAGGTTTTTTCTCTGGAAATATCAGCTGGGAACTGATCTGATTCAGGACTGACTGGATCCAAGGCAGTGAGAGTTAACGCACATTTGAAGAAGTACAGGCTAACCGTATGCAGGCAGCTTGTGGCAGATCACCCCTATTTTTGTAAATATGCTTTGTTAGGTTTTGAATGATATTGTTGCTCTTGAAAAAATGGATATCTATGTTTATCATTTTTTAGCTTTGTAAAGACAGGATGTACCTGGCTCAATATTTGGCCAAACTAGGGGGGAAAAAGGGTTTTTGGTTTAAAATACGTTTTGATGTAAAAGTTGGGGGAAAAATATTTGACATATTTGCTTTTGCCAGAGGTTAATGTTAGAGGGTGGGAAAACCTAATTGTTAATATGGAAAAACATGCTTGTTTTTGAAGTATAAATAAAGACAGCTTTAGCTATTTAGGGCTGGCCACTTGTGTGAAACTCATCTGGTGGTTGGACAGTACTCAATTCTCCTTCTATCAACGCCCCCTTCTATCTCAGGACCCGAACCCAAGCTGCAGCAGGACCATGACAATTTCTCAATTCAGTCTATGAAACTAGAATTACTTTGACTCCCAATCAAGACAAAGATAATTTTCAAATGATACAGATTCATATCTCTAATGAACATATAATTAAAAATTAACACAAATTTAGTCTGACAATATATGAGAGGAATTGCAACAAAGAAGAAAGAAATTTTCACCTTGGAAACCACAAACCATTACTAAAATAAAACCTTACTTAGTTTAAAAGAACCCTCCACTCTGGAGTGGTGCTGCCAGGATAGAAAGCCTTTTCACATTGAACCGTTCAGTCTTCATCATTCCTGTCAGAGTCTAAGATGATTGCTTTGTAGAAACTCAAAAACTGGTTCCAAATTCCATAGGCAATGCAAGGTACACAGAATAACAAAAACAGCTTTGAAAATGAATACATTAGAAGTCACATGTCCAGACTTTAAATTTTACCATAAAGTCACAGTAGCCCTGATAGTATAGTAATGGCTTAAAGGTTGAACACAATTTAAAGTCCAGAAATGAAGCCATGTGTCTCTGGTCATCTGAATCAGTAAGAGGGCTGAAGCTATTCAATGGGGAAAAGGAGTCTTTTACATGACAGCCCTGGAGCAGCTGGAGAGCCAGGGTCACACAGGAAAGAATTCATTTGGACCCTTACATGATAAAGCAGACATTATCACCCCTGTGTAAGTCAGAAGTTAACTAATTTAGACCCAGGCTCACAACACATTCAGTATCGGCATTCAAATATAGATCTCTCTGGTGGTAAAGAACATTTCAGCTTTTATACTCAGTGCTAAGCAACCTTCTCTTTCTTCCCAGTATGAAAGTTAATTTAGGAAAGATTAGCATGTTTACTTTTTTCCCCCACCAAGAAAAATCTAAAACTGGCTTTACTGAATCACAGAGAGGGAAGAATGTGTGCGCCTGCCATTGATATCGCCAACTTCACTGAACAGAAGATTGTCAATAAGAAAAGCACCCAGCTTTCCATTATTAAAACACTAAAACCCACATGTGCAAAAGTTCAGCAGACAGTGGTGTTCTAATCTGTCATGCTTGCACTCAGAGCACACTTTAAGGGACACTCAGGACTTCCAGCCCATTCTGAAGGGCAAACTTTGGCATTGTCAGGTGGAGAGATTGTCCCATAGTAACACCAGGATTCCATGGTGACCCCAGAGCAACTGCAGACCCAAGCTGAAGTGGCCTCATTTGATTCGGGGCAACATCTGCTTAATCAACCAACTTTGATTGCACATGAAGGAAGATAATGTTCATTTAGGCAATAACTATATGGTGTGGGAAGTCCTTCTGTATATGTGTTGCTTTTATTGATTAATGAATAAAGCTGTTTCAACCAGTGGCTCAGCAGAATAGAGCAAAGTGGGAATTCCAAGCAGATAGAGGAGGGAAGAAGGAAAGAGTCAGGGAGACACCATGCAGCCGCTGCAGGAGACAGATGCTGGACGCTAGACAGAATCTTACCGGTAGGCCACAACCACACGACGATACACAGATTAATAGAAATGGATTAATTTAAGATGTAAGAGCTAGCTGTAAATACACAAACTATTGGCCAAACACTATTGTAATTAATACAGTTTCTGTGTGATTATTTCGGGTCCGGGCAGCTGGGAAACGAAACAGCAGCCTCCGCTTACAACTATATGTGCTTATCTCTTATGTTAACAGATGTGGAGAGTGGTAACTCCAGATGGGGTACAAAGTCCTATAGTGTCATCAAGAGCCGGAATAAGAAGAACCATGCTTCTAATCACTATAGCCTCACCTGCATTACAAAGCCCCACTTACCTGAATGGTACTAAAACTGAGCTCCTGGTGGCGCCAGCCCTTCAGGCACTCAAACCAGGACCTCATGAACCTCACCAAAAGCTGCACCAATAATCCTGAGCTTGTTTGCTGCCAGTTCGGTCTGATCTGGTCACTTTGCGTGGCACCCGAGCCTCTCAACCTTCCTTGGCCATCTCTGCCATTATGTAGGCCCCCTTGTGTCTCACATCCTCTTTTCCCCTAAGATGCTCTGCACCGTGTTTGTAAAGAGATTCTTTCAAAATGTAAGCACAGGGGCTGGAGTTGTGTCTCACTGGGTAAAGGTGCTTCCTACTGTGACCAATAACCCGAGTTTGATCCCTGGGAGGGAATTCCCTATAGCAACATTTTAATCTGTATTTTAATAAATAAAGCTTGCCTGAAGTTCAGAGAGTAAAACAGTTGCACTGATCAGCCATATAGACAAGACAGAAGTAACACACACCTTTAATCCCAATAGCCACACTAGTTTGCCATATAAACTGGGTGGAGGTACATGCCTTTAATCCCAACTTTAGAGAGGAATATAAGACAGGAGGAGTCAGCTCTCACACACAGTCTCATTCTGAGATTCCTGGAGGTAGGATCACCATTTTGGACAGAGGTAAAGGTAAGAGTCAACGGCTGGCTGTTGATGCCAGTCTATGTTCCTTGTATCTTCTATAGGAATGACTAACTATTCAGGAGGGAGTTCATCCCTCAGACCCTCCTTCCCTTGCTTTCTCTCCTAATCCTGTCCTCCAGGCTCTTACATAGGCTGTATCATGTACTTCTCCTCTATTAGAAGCGAGCTCTATGCTTGCTCATCTGCAGAGTGCTGGAACCTACAAAAGCATAGTGATTGCAAATCAATAAATGCTAAGGAATCTTTACATAGGACTTTGAGGTTGATAAACTGGCTGAGGGGGACTTTTCCCCCATGAAAGATGCATGCATTGCTTTTATTTAACTTATTTATTAAGATTTGGTTTCTCAAGACAAGGTTTCTCTGTGTAGCCCTGGCTATCCTGGAACTCAATTTGGTAGACCAGGCTGGACTCAAACTCAGAGATCCACTTGCTTCTGCCTCCCAAGTGCTGTGATTAAAGGCATGTGCTACCACCACCCTCATAAAAGAATGTGCTGCTTTTAAAGACAGTCTGAAGACCACTGGGTGCATCCCTTTCCAGTTCCCCCAGTGCCTCCAGGACCTTCTCCCAGCCAGGAGTTGAGCTTCTGGGGGGGGGGTTGATTGAGCTGTCCAAGACCCAGAAGGAAAACAAAAATCAAAACCCTAAAGAGGCAGGTTCTTAAATTAAACTGAAATGCTGTCCCACTGCGCACCACCCTCCAAAGGCTGTCCCTGGGCACCACCCTCCAAAGGCTGTCCCTTGGGCCCTTATTAAAATGCAGCTCCACATAAGGACAAAAAGTCTGGAGCACTTGAAGGGAAAGAAGGCCCTTTTGGGCCAGATTGAACAAAACAACCCAGTTCCATCCCCTCCACCTCAGGCAAAGGTGCTAAGAAGAGAACCCTGGTAGGCCTCAGGTGTGGCAGGGGTAGGTGCTTCTACAAATAAAACTCAGACTCAGTGAGAGAATTCGTTTTCCTTCTTCCAAATTCTCTATCTCTTTTAGGTTTTGCCCACTTACACGCTTGGTTTATTGGTTAAAACCCAAGTTTAGTAAGGCTGACAGGACTTCAGATTTGCCTCATGGGATTTAAGTAGGGTCCTTATAAATCTATTACCACCAGAAACAATGACAGGGATAGTTCAAAAGCATCTCTTCCCTTCCAGTCCACAGCCCCAACCCTCTCCCACAGCCCTTCCACCCCAGAAGGCAGGAGGAATTGAATGCAGCTTTCCTCAGGGGTTAACAGGAAATGAATCCTGCCCTTGCTCTCCAGTCCTGCTTTTTCTAGTAGCTGCCTGCTGAGAGACATGAGTAGCACTTATAAGTTTGTGCTGAATGCTGTGGGAAGGAAATATGCTTCCATGGAAAATTGTTCCTAGACTCCAAAGGACATCGTGAGTTATGAGATTCTAATCCTGTGGAAGCGGTTTTACTTTTTGGTAAACTGTAGGTAATTGATGGCGATGGAAAATAATTCTTGTCTTAGATGGGAGGACCAAGTTGCCAGCAAATTCCACCCCGTCTAGAAGTTTAATTGGCATTCCTGACCTACCACGGAAGACGCTAACTCCACCTCTGTTTGTGTATCCAACATTCCTTCACTCCTATTTTTTTAAAAAAAAAAATTAAGACTTCTTCTTTGAACTGGTTGTGACATCTGGTTCCCTCACTGACTTGTGAATCAATAAAGATCTTTAATATATGTTCTGTTCCTATCTTCAGAAGGATCATGACAACCTTTTTTTTTTTTAAAAAAAAAAAAGTCTGTTTTTGTTACTGGATCTGTTAAGATCAGAGTTTGGGCCCTGACAGCCCTATTAAGCTAGGTTTAGCCACTTGACTTCATAGGTCTATTAGAATACAATTAATAGTGAAGAGCAGAAAAAAAAAGGTATTTATTCAATGTGGTCACATTGGAAAGAGTAATAAAGAAGTCCAGTGACCCCAAGTCCATGTTTGGGGCCCTAACAAAAGTTCAGGCCTAAGCAAAAGGACAAGGGAAATGCTTAACTGATGGTCTATATAGTCTTATCTGTCATCATTGCCTGAGCTCCAGTCTCTCCAGGAAGGTGGTCAGATAAGTTATCAAAATGTGTGCAATCTTCTCCAGAAAAAGTTCTTCTCGGATGGGTACCAGGGTGAAGCCTTTTCTTTCTCCCACCCTGAGTCTCTTGGAGAAATGTCATGGAGCCCATTATTACAATAGTCTGAAAGCTACGGGAAGGAAACAAATGCCTCTGTAGAATTCTAATCTTCATTCTTGCCAGGAACATGCAGCATCCTAATATTCAATATGTACACACCTTTATGGCCATGCATGCATACATGTGTCCTTAGCAGGTACTTGGAACAACTTCTGCTATGGTTCTTCATTTGGGTCAACAAGATGACCTAGCAAGATAAAAGTGTGACATCCACCCTCATTTTGTTGTTTCTGTCTCATTTACTACGGGTCATGTAGGTAGGGATGCTAATTCCTCAATGTATGTGTGTCTGAAACTGTCTAAACAGTTCATAGCTAGCCTATCCCAGCACCCTTCAAGGCTGATGGTACAAAGATGGGAGTAGCTAGAGCACATGACTGCTCAGTGGTGCAAGCCATTTACCAGATGTCCCCCCAAAAGTGCTCTTTAGAATCCCCGGTCTTTGTCCTAAAGCTTCAGTCACCTGAGATTTCAGGAGCAACGAACCCATGATTAGATCACACTCATCTCATCAAGTGGGGGCTTTTACTCCAGGATAGAAACAGAGACTGTCCCACTATGAGCTGGTACCACCATCCCATGGCAAGATGATGTCTCTGCAGGTGATAAGGACGCACCCAGAATCATCTTCTGGAAGGAGGGAGACAATGGCCAATGAGGTTATTATTTGACTAAAGTTGCTTAATTATGTACACTTCTTGCTCCCTGTCCCAATTCTTTTATTCAGAACTATAGCTTATATAACAAAGAGCAACTGTAAATTCCACCACATCAAGACCATAACTCAGACATGAATTTAAAGAACCCCATGATAGATTATCATGCAGAGAAAATTCTTTTTATAGCAAAAAAAGAAAAAAGTCAGCCATATTTTATTTGTTTCATGTTTTCCTTTTCCCTTTTCTTCAGTATTGCTTTCAAAATATGTTTTGGGCTTTAAATGAGAGAGTTTCTGGATGGTGAAGAAAGGAGATTAATGGCCTTGGGCTGGGGGACAATGACAAGGGTACCATGCTGAGCTGTGTGCTGTGAATTTACATGGTCAGGGCAGAAGAGGAAAGATTGACAGCCAGAAGCTATGAATCATAAAACACAGGTTTTTTTCAGAGTGACGCTTATTTTAGCCACAGTGTTTTGTTCAGTTCAGTGGACACTGTTTTTCCTGGATGTCTCTTATTGAGGCAGTGTTCACAAGAACCTGGATATCTCAGAGAAACATAGGGGCTCAGCCCCACCTGAGAGTGGCCATGTTGAACTGTGGCTGCTATGGTTGCCGCTGAGCAATCCTGGTGTGCTTTGCCTTCACGCTACCAACAAACAAAGCTGAAAGAGCGGTATGCGGCGCTTGACCACCAGGCTCTGGTGCCACCAGTGCCAGAATGCCCTCGCCTTTGACATCAGCTTGAGCTAAACCAAGTCCATTTTACCACAGATTAAAGTCACTTTTGACCCAACTATGTAAGTATGTAAAACTAAAGTATGTAAGCCCACACTGGCCCAGATCTCAGGCTCCATCTAGCCTGCTCCTGTCCCCAAGATGAGTTTGTATTTGAAGTCCCAAGTAATCTGCACTTTGTTCTGACCCCTCCCAGGAGTTCTAAGAAGCTTGGGAAACACCACTTGGAACACTGTCTCCTACCTATAATACTACACTTTTAAAAATCAAAATTAATTTATTCAAGTACATGATATTTAAAACCACAAAAACAAAGACAACATGAAGCCTTCTCTTAATCTCTTCCCCAAACATGGACAATGTGACTGGTTTTGTACTGTCTTTTGTTGCCTTTCTTGTTGAAATGACAGGAAATTCACTTAAAAATGTATCTTAGAAATCATGTATATCAGCACCTAAATGTACTTCATTCTTTTAAAAAAATTAAAATTATATTTAGTTACTTACATGCATGTGCTGGATAATTTTATGTCAACTTGACTCAGGCTAGAGTCTTCTGGGAGAAGGGAAACCCAACTGAGAAAATGCCTCCATAAGATCAGGTTGTAGGCAAGCCTACAAAGTATTTTCTTAGTTAGTGAAGGATGAGGGAGGACCAAGCCCATTGGGTGGTAACATCCCTGGGTTGGTGGCCCTGGGTTCTATAAGAAAGCAGGCCGAGGAAGTCGTGAGGAACAAACCAGTAAGCAGCACCCCTCTGCGGCCTCTGCATCAGCTGCTGCCTCCAGGTTCCTGCCCTGCTTGAGTTCCTATCCTGACTTCCTTCAGTGATGAACAGTGATATGGAAGTGTAAGCCAAATAAACCCCTTCCTACCTAGGTTTCTATGGTGATGGCGGTTCATCACAGCAATAGCAATCGTCAGACAGAAGTGTCTGGTCCTGTGTGTCACAGTGCATGTAGGAATTGTGGGAGTCGGTTCTCCTCTTCTACCGTGTGGATCTCAGGAGTTAAACTCAGGTTTTCAGATTTGGCGACAATTGCCTTTGTCCACTGAGCCATCTTTTTGGCTCTAGCTTTCATTCTTTATCATGAATTCAGTCCTATGAATATACTATAATTTGATGAACTCATTATCGACTAATTTCCAACTGTTTGCTATTGTATACTGTGTTTTGTACATATGCAGTGCACCTTAGCCCTGATTGCTATGCATTTCTATAGATTTCTAAAATTGGTATTTCTAGGTCACTGTGTTTTCAAAATGCTAATGTGTGTATGTATATGTGTATACATATGCTTAATGGTTTTAATTTAATGGAAATGGTTCTAATTAAATTGTTATTACTTTTTAAATGGAATGACTTTACTTTTATTTCAATAAAGACATTTAAACCTTTAGTTTTCGTGTGTAGAATGTGATCATGGTGACAATAGCACTAAAATTGGCAACCATCATAGGTCACTGTTCTTTATACGCTGTGAACTAGTGAACCAGGCGCAAAGGTGGAAACAGGCCTCTGACTCACGTATTGTTATTCCGTCATCTTAGTCAGGCCATTTTGCTGCTGGGCTTCAATTTCTCCATACGCAAACATACGGCCTTGTGTTTCTTGAATAACAATAGTGTCCTGGATTTCATTAATGGTCTATACAAAGTATGCAGATTATAAGGGCTTAGCTCAGAATTCATGTGGGACAGTGAAATTGGTAATCATAAAATGAAAACAAGTGTACCTCAGTTATCTGAGGCCAACATGGCCAGCCTAGACAGGTGCTATGCATGGCTAGTTTGCATCCTATTCTGTAGGAATTAATGCAAAAATATACTCATGCTTCAACAGTGTCAAGGGTTCAGGAAACCACCCTTTTATTGCAAGCAATAAGTAATCCCATCCCGGAAGAAGATAATGCTTTGTTTCTCAAGCTTGCAGCACTGTACACATAAATGTTGAAAACAAAGTGGCCCTGCATCATAGCCTCAAGATCAGAAAAGACCCATGGAGACCAGTCTCCAAGCAGTGATGTCTGGCTGAGTTGAGTGAGGAAAGCTATTCTTAGAACTGTATACAACTGTGTCTGCACAAATGTAGCTGTGCATTTAGGATCCTTACCAAGAATGTCATGACCCTCTGGGTGGCAGGGAAGCAGGCGATCTTTAAATTTTCTCCAACTTTCTATGTTTATTGCTTGAATTTGTGTCGCCAAGAATTTATCATATTTTCACACAAAAATCAGGCTATTCTTTAAGAAACATCTTTATAGGATCACAGTGCAGAGTGAATTCCAAGGTTAATTCTCACCCAGGAACATAGGTTAATAAAACCCAGAAGCAAACCAAAGAAACAAGGTTAGATATCCATCAGAAATGTGGGAATGGGGGTGACCAGAAAGTTAGGAGCTGACACATTTGCCAGTCATTATAACAAATACAGGAACAGGCGAGGCCACAATCAAACTTATTTTGACATTTGGGAAGCCAGAATTCATGGTACAAATCCCAGAATAACCAGGCGGCTGCAGACGGTGGCTCTGACATCACCTTCATTAACAGTCTCTTTGAATCAGCAAATGGAAATTAAGCAGAGAGAGAGAACAAAAACAGAGGGTTCCCCTACTATGTCAGCATCTTTCTATAGCTCTGGGATGAAGAAATCAGTATCAGCCTGTAATGGCACAGTTTGTAAGGATACACGGTTCAACATGAGCCATGAGATGTGAGCCAGAAGCATTATAATTCTGACGACATTTTTAAAGAGAATTAGTTGTAATGTCTGATGAGGTGAAATAGAATCAAGTTTCTTAACAGAGAAGAAACCGGAACTGTAATGATTTTGGTGAGTAATGATCAACTTTACCCACTTTGAAAATGGTGGGATTTTAAAGTCAGTAATATTATCTGTTGGCTCTTTAGGGTTGTCCCTAACTGTGAAAATTGGTCATATAAAGTTACCAGGTGACTCAAGCCCAGCCTTGTTTTAGAAAGTGGTTGCTGCTAAAACCCAGCACAGGTAGATTCGGTAATGCAGGGGTTAATGCAGTCAGCATCTGCTCTCCTTGCTCTCTTGCCAGAAGCAGCAGCAGCAGCAGCAGCAGCAGCAGCAGCAGCGGAGGGGTGGGGGGAACAGGGGACAGGGGATAGAACAATTAGCAAAGGGCTTGTGTCAAGCAAGAGGACCTGAGTTCAGATCCCCACCATCCACACAAGAACTGGGCACATGTCTGTAATCCTAGCTCTGGAAGGGACAGAGATGGAGCTTGCTGACCAGATTGTCTAGCTACTCAGTGAGAGACCCTGTCTATAATTAAATAAAACAAATAAGAGGAAGGTAGAGATTGATGAAGGAACACACTTGGGCATTGACTTTTGCCCCCAGGTACCTCAAACACAAATGCACCAGGAAGTTGGTTGCGGTGAGATGGAAGGAATATGAGAACAGCAGAAGGCAGCATCTTTCCTTGTAGGGAAATTGTCCTGGGCGAGGGTCAGAAGCCTGGACTAAGCTCTCACTCTCATTAACCAGCTAAAACTTTGATAAGCCAGAGTGCCCCCTCCCTTAAGTGATCTGAAGGGTAGCCGGAAAAGTCAGTGCATGATCCCGAAGGGCTCTGAATGTGGAATCCAAGAATGAAGATTGGTAATCTACAGCCCATAGGCCCCCAATCTATAGCCCGTGGGCCCCCAATCTACAGTCTGTGGGCCCCCAATCTACAGTCCACAGTCTACAGCCCATGGGCCCCCAAATACAGCCTGTGGGTCCCCAATCTACAGCCAGTAGATCACCAATCTACAGCCCTTGGCCCCCCAATCTACAGCCCGTGGACCCCCAATATACAACCCATAGGCCCCCAATATACAACCTATAGGCCCCCAATCTACAGCCTGTGGCCTTCAATCTACAGCCCATGGGCCCCCATCCACCTTCACCTTCACCCGCCTGTTTCTGTGAGAGTTTTAGGGAAACACTGCCACACCCCATACAGTCACATACGATTTCATTCTACAATTGCAAAGCTGAATTGTTGCTATGGAGACCAAATGGCTCCCAAAGCTGGAAATACTTAACGACTGGCCCTTTTCAGAAAAACGTTGGTACACTAGGCTAGAACACTGACTCCCTTGATCCCCAACTCCCCACAGTTTCTCATCACAAGTCTGGGCAGTGAGAGAATGAACAGTTGTTAAAAACAGCTGCATCATGAGGCCACAGGGGATGAGCTCTCTCCTGTAGCATAGAGCAAGCTAGGCAACTGCTTTCTGCAGGAAACCCCGCCCTCCGGGGCCTCACAGAGCAAAGTGAGTACCTGCTGGCAATGCTGAGCAAGCCTCACTTATTTATTATTGATGCTCCTTCAGGGCAGAGGTAGGAGCAGCTGGATGCTGTGGTCAGGGCAAGGAAGCCTTGGTAGCCACTCCGTAATGGGGGAATCTTCATGAAACACATCTCCAGATTTGAGGAAATCCACTCATGCTGTTGTGGCTGAAGGACCCTAGGAAAATCCTGTTGCATTTATGAAAATAAGACACTTCCATAAAGACAAGCTACACTGTTGCTAAAGAAAGATTTTTTTTATCCAGTTTCTGGGGTGTGACAGTTGGGTGGGGCTCTAAGATGTAGCCAGGATCAATCCTTTCCAGGCAGAGACTGAAAAGTTTCTGCACCCCAATAAGTGTCTCTGCCGACGCAGTCCAAATCAGACTAAATCAAACCAAATTTTTAAAAGCCCAGGTTTAATGAATAAAACCCTCCCGGATGACTTTCCGGCCTCCCCACCCCCGCAAGGAGATGGGAAAGGAAGACCGACAAAACCACACGTCTGTTTTCTGGGGGCAGGTACAGTTTAAATACCCTGTGGGAGTGGTCTTGAGCATCTCTGAGGGAGGGGTCATCATTTGGCGGGCTTTCTGAGATGCAGAAGGGTTTTGGAGAGAAAGAAATGGAGGAGGGGATTTAGGGTGGAGCTGCCACCCAAACATTTCAGACTCTTTGGGTATAGGGATGCCAGTGGCTGGGGTGAAGCTTCAACCAGAACAGAGACCAGATAGCAGAGCCCAGGCAAGGAAGAGTGATCGGTTCAGGGTCACCAGTTGGTTAAGGACAGAGACAGACTCAAGTCTAGATCTCTCTTGAGTCGCTGTGTCTACTCATTCATGTCATCATCAGTCATTTGTGAGATATCTGTTAGGGACCACAGACTGCAGTGACTGCTGTAGTCAAACAAAAATCCACACGCGCCTGTTTGTTGTATGAAGGCCGCTTGCTTGTTTCTGGCTGCCCAGAACCAAAATAATCACACAGAAACTGTATCAATTACAACACTGCTTGGCCTATTAGCTTGTGCATATTTCTAGCTCACTCTTATCTCTT
>NC_022020.1:58528001-58534003 GCF_000317375.1 Microtus ochrogaster
TGCCCAGAACCAAAATAATCACACAGAAACTGTATCAATTACAACACTGCTTGGCCTATTAGCTTGTGCATATTTCTAGCTCACTCTTATCTCTTAAATTTACTCGTTTCTATTCTTTTATATTTTACTCCGAGATTTGTAGCCTACTGGCGAGGTTCCAGCTAGCAGCTTGCGTCTTTCCCTTCTGGCAGCTGCATGGCTTCTCCCTGGCTCAGCCTCCTTTCTCCCAGTATTCGGTTTACTTTTCCCTGCCTAACCCTGTTCTGCCCTGCTATAGGCTCAAAGCAATTTCTGTATTAATTAACCAATAAAAGCAACACATATACAGAAGAACTTCCCACACCGCCTGTTTTCCTGGGCCTTTCAGCTAACAGCTAGATCTCAGAACACAGGGATGGGTATAACAACATACACTTGACCACTGTGATAAGTGTCATACTGGAAAACAAGGTACAATAATAGAGACAACAGGGAAAATCTATTCGTCATGTTTCATGGATTCTTGGCTTCTGTTTTTAATGCTCTGGCATTTCTAATACTAAGATTCAATATAAATTAATAATATAAGATTCAACTTAATAGTAGCTGGAGCTTAAAATAGTAAGTAGTCTTTCTGCTTTCGTAGCTGAACCTAGAATAATGGTGTGTGTAGGGCTGGAGCAATGGCTTAGTGCTTAAATGCGCTTACTGTTCCTGCAGAGGACCTGGGTTCAGTTCCCAGCATCCATATGGTTCCAGGGGCCCTGATGCCCTGCCTTATTCTTGCCTCCATGAGTACCAGGCACACAAGTAGTTGACACACACATAGATGCAAGCAAAACACTCTCACACATAAAATAAAACCTTTAACAATAACAATAACGGTGCATCTACTAGCTGGTAGCCTCTTAGACTTAATAATATAGACTAGATAAGACAGTCAGGGAAGGCAGTTGTTTCTTCAAGCCAAATCCTGAAGCCTGAGAAGGAAAGAACATTTTGTAGACAATCCCAAAGGCAACAAGGAACCAGCAGTCACTGGGAACCTGAGTGGAAGTTATTGTGGTAGGAGTGAGCAACTCCTTCCTGAGACCCCCTCCTGGGAGTGCCTAGAAATGCCTCAGGGCACCAGATATTCAGGGTGTTTGTTCATTTGCTTTGCTGTGCTAGAGAGAAAACCCCAGGCATTCCAAACGCTGGGTATTCTACCATAGAGTTAGCACTCCTGCCTAGAGGTTTCAAGGCTATAATTTGTAAGCTAGATTTCAATAATAAGAGAGAGGCAAATAACTTGCTAATGTGTACAGGTTCTTCTAACGGAAGGGAAATATGAAACATCTACTATTCAGTTACAGGGCTAGGTCAGAACCAGGGTTAACAGTAATCAGAGAGTGATTGTAGCAAGAGCAAGAGATGGTTTGTATTAAGGGGGAGCAATGAGTGTAGGGAAGAAAGAGTTGAATTTCGAGATGCTTAGTGCCCCATACAGGACCCTTTCTCGAAGCCTGATCACGAGAGATGATGTAGTGAGGGGGAGGGGAGAAGAAGTCAAAGAATAAAAGCCAAGTTATCTTGATTTCCCACAGTTAGCTCCTGTGGAGATATTTTGTACTCTCCTTAAGTCCTTCCCAGGCTGTGCACGTATGGAACAGACAGGGAGCATCACCTATCTTCTTCCAAGCAGCTCCAGGTACCTTCAGTTCTATTCTCCTAGCTCCGCCTCTTTCCTGCTCATATTATTAGCCACTGCTTACAAAAATGGTGATAAGAAGGGGGAGCTATGCATAATACCCTTTCCCTCAGGCTCTGCATATTTCACTTCTATCTCAGCGTGGCCTTGGCTGAACAGATAGAGGGGAAATCCTGGATTGCTGGAGTCCACCAAACCCAGGTCCTTTCCCATCACAAGCCCCACAGAGGCTTCCAGCAGTTATGAGAATGTGAAGAGGAAGCGATCCGTTCCTACTCAGGCTCTGCAACCCCAGAATCGTCCACAGTTGGGGCTCAATGTGTGGGCAACTTGGGCTCCGCTCCTGCAGCGTCCACCTCCCTCCAATCTTTCTCCAGTTTTTCCCCAACTAGCCTGTATCATCTGCTGTGAAGTCACCAGAAGAAACCTCGCAGAACGGCAGAGCCGTCAGCACCCTCCACCACGTGGCAGAGGCCCAACCCACTGCCTGCCGCCTCCCCGGGGATTTCAAGGCTGTGGGCGTCAAGGAGTTTAAGTTTGGATGATGACACGGGGACCACGTGGATGTTCCTGGTGGTGAGTGTGCGTGCTGCTCACCCACTGCTGCTGCCTCCTGGCACTGCAGCCAGTCCCAGGAGACTCTGTGGGCCCACCCAAGTCGATAGAGTACCACCTCCTCCTGCCTGCTCATTCTACTGCACCTGGCTTGCCTTGCCATCATCTGGCACTCGAGGGACCACAGCCAGTGACATGGTGATAAATCTGGCGTGTACCCTTGTTTGCTGTCTCCAAAATTATCTGCTCCTGTGTGTTTTGAATTCCTCTGGTGTTTGTCGTCCTCTCTGAGCGTTTGTTGAGCGTTTGTGCCTAGGATGCCTGTGGCGTTAGGTGCATATCACATCTCCTTGGCATCTCTCTCCAGACACAAAACTCCAGGAGGCCAAAGCCATCGTCAGCCGCCAGGCTCTCTCCTTCAGAGTGCTGCACCCAGGTTAAATTAGGAGAAGAGAGATCTTTACTTCAACTGGCTGGCCCAAGACTTGATTTAAGTCTTCAAAGATTTCAGAGCTGCCAGGGCACAAAACCTCTCCATAATTCACACCTCTGAACTGTGGTTTAGGAAAGTTTGGCCTTGAGACAACCAAGTAAAAGAGAAAAAAGACAGAAATCAAGAACAGCGGCCCCAGTGCCAGATAGAGCCCCAGGCCTGCCAAATGTCCAGACTCAAGAATTGTGATGAAGTGGGTACTATCCTGGGTAGAACTGACACCCAAAGGGAAGGAGATGGTCGCCTCATGACCAGTACTAGTGTGTAAATCATTGTTACTAATGTGGCCAGAATGTTCCACCTGACAAGAATCTCTGACCTGCATGCAAGGGATGGATCACATGCAGCCAAGGAAAGTTATGAATGCAGTCCCAGACAAAATTGTAAACTTACTTAGAAAACTGTGAGGGTTGCTTGTTACTTTTCTTTCAGTTATTTTTTTTTTTTTATGGGAGAAGGGTAAGTTGATTGCATAGCTCTCAAGTGTTAACTTTGTTCACGTTGCAAGGTCAAAAGATTGAACACAGTTGTATAGACAGAAGTTTCTGTCCTACCCAGTCTCCCAGCCATTCAGTCCCAATGAAACACACAGAGGTTTATATTAATCGTCAACTGTTTGGCCTATTAGCTCAGGCTTGTTTTTTTACTAGCTCTTACAACTTAAATTAACCCATAATTCTTATCTAAGTTTAGCCATGTGGCTTGGTAACTCTTCTCAGTGAGGCTTTCTCATCTTGCTTCCTCTGCCTTTGCTGAGGACTGACTCTGCTTTTCCTCTTCCCAGAATTCTCCTAGTCTGGTTGCCCCACGTATACTTCCTGCCTGGCTACTGGCCAACCAAGTTTTATGAAAGCAATACAAGTGACAAATCTTTACAGTGTACAAAAGTATCATCCCACAGAACACCTTGTTACTTTTAATGATGACAGACCCTTTTAAAGGTTACTCAATGAATGTGTGGTGGCACGTGCCTCTAATCTCAGCAGTGGGGGGATGGGGGCAGGTGGCTCAAGAGTTCAGGTTCAGCCTTGGCTACATGAATTTAAGTCCAGTCAAGATTACATGAGAACTTGTTTTTGTTTTAAAAGGTAAGATAAAATAAACGTATGAATATTCTCCAATTATTGCCTTATTACAGGATAGACTATGATCTGGAATGCAGGCGTCTTTGGACATACGTAACCTTCTATGTCTCTGGCCCTGTGTGGCAGCATTTCTCCAAATGCTCCCTAACACATCCATTCTAGGAGAGAGAAATTGGTTTGAAACACTCCCACCGCTTCTCCCAGTCCTAGCAAACGCTAATGTCAAAATATTCTACTTTTAGTGAAATAATTTCATTTCAAAAAGTCAACTGCTACCTAAAGCTATATGTTTATATCTGTACTGCGTGCCTCTTGCTGTCAGCTGTGGGAGTATAGATTAATAAGTGTTGTAGCCTTCATATTTATGCCTCTCTAAAATTGATTTGCTGTAATTTTTAGCCCCAGGGTGACAACACTAAGTGGAAGGGCCTTCGAGACGATGCTTAATCTCATTAACTGGGTTGGCTTGAGACGCACCCAGAAGATCAGTAACTCACACCCATGCATGCCTATGAGAGCATTTCCAGAGGTGGTAAAGAGAGGAGTCCATTTATTTGCATGTGGGCAGCACCGTCCAAGTTGGGGAAGCACACAGAATAAAACAAAGTCTGCTGGTGTCTGTGTTTTCTCTGCTTCTTGGCTACATGTGAACCACCTTGCTTTAACACATCCTTCCCGCCACAACAGAATGAGTCCTCTGGAAACGTAAACCACGCTAAATCCTACCCGCATTGTTTTCTGTTGGGTATTTTGCCACAGAGATGGGAAGTCTGGCTAATATAGGAAGTCATCAAATCATAAGGGCAAGAACCTCATGAACAGGGCCAGTCACCTTATGAAAGATGCATGAGAGAAACTCCTTGTCCATTCCGACATGTGTGCACACACAAAAGTCAACATTTATGAACCATATCAGGTCCTCACAGGTCACCAGACCTGCCTGTGACTTGATCTTAGATTGTCCAGCCTTTTTAGACATGAGAAAAACATTTTCATTCTTCATTTTCATTGTCATGAAAAGCCCTAAGTTATTAAAACATTTAAAATGCCATATTCTGTAGTCTTTGAAAGATATGAAGAATGCCTATCTAACTGAAATATATCTCTATATATCTAGAAAATCTAACTAACACGACTACAAACTTGATTATTATCAATGATTATCCATAAACAACCTATATTTCCTAATTATACATTACATTTTTAAATGAACTACACAATACCTTAATCAAGATCAGAAATACATATACTTATAACAAAATTGACCTTAAATTTCTATCAATAAGGCAAAATTTATACCAATGTAAATTATTCATATCTATATTATATCCCCCTTTAAATGTAAAAGAACATTTATAAACAATATTTGGGAATATGGGTACAGTTATTTCTCTCCAAACTGCTTTGTGTTGTATGGGGGCGCTGGTAATCAGGTCTTTCATGGTGTATCCTCTTTGCTAGGTTCATCTCAGTTACCAGCTGAGTGAAGTAATTTTTGAAGGTGTTCATGATGACCTTTCAGGAGGGCCATATTAGCCTAGAAGCAATCCACGGGGTCTCAACTTCTGTGAAAACAAAAGAAGAACCTCTTTTCCAAAGCATCATATCCTTCCTTAGACCCAAATTTAGGAGTCATGATACCTTTAAAGCATATATGCTGGTTTAGCTTAGCAGCCCATTTAATGAAATGTTTTTTTTTTGTACTTAGCTCCTTCAAAGTCAAAAAATTAAAAAAAAACACAATAAAAATAATCCAGACTCTCTGTGAATTTTCCATTTTTATGTGGCTTATTTCTCTTTACTTCTTTTAATTTATAACTATCTGTACTCTGTCTCTTTAAAGACTTTACCCTTTTTTAAAGCATTAACTTTATTCTCTATATACTTTTTCTTCTTTCTCCAAAGCCTACGTATGTCTATCTAACACTATGACACATTTAGAGGTCTTTTATGTCTAAATCTGTCCTATTGCATTGTCTTTAATTCTCTACTGTCATGAAGAGCTTGCAAAATGCTAAACTCTTAAGAATCTAAGCTGTGACAATCCCAGGTCAAATACAGGTACTGCCTGCTTGCCCTGCCCAGTCCAACATGGTGGAGCCACTGGTGCCTCTGAGCCATGCACATTGCACTGCTAGCATGGTGGAGCTGCTTGTCCCTCTGAGCCATGGCACACAATGTCCCCCTTTTAGGCACAAGC
>NC_022020.1:58535164-58536306 GCF_000317375.1 Microtus ochrogaster
TCTTCTGTATTGTTGGAGCATCCATCTTCAGCCTACAAAGTTATCTGGCAAACTTTTCCACGAAGCAGGAAATCAAAGACAGTTCTGCCTATATTGGCAGTTTGTCAGTCACTTTATCTGTGTCCTACAGAATGTCTAGCAGACCCTTTCATGAAGCAGGAACCCCAAAGGACCATCTTACCTTTAGACAAATTCAGCAGCCATTTCTCTGTGGGTTCAGCATGTCCAGTTCATACAGCATAGCAGCAAGCAGCCCAGGCAAGAACAGTTTCTTACCCAAATGGCTAGAAAACTCCAAAGGAGCCTCTTCATTGCCCATCATCCTCTTGAAGTAGATTGGTGCTGCCAAGAGCAGATGTGTCTCACTGTCATGAAAAATCTTAACTTCTTAGAACATTTTAAATGTCATATTCTGAAGATCTCTGAAAGATTTGAAGGATACCTATCTAACTGAAATATAGTTCTATGAATCTAGAAAACCTAAGCAACATGACTACAATCTTGACTATTTAGATGATTATCTATTAACCTATATTTCTTAATTATACATTACATTTTTAAATAAACTGCATAATTACAATACCTTAATCAAGAACAGAAATATACATCAATAGACCAAGATCCATACCAATGCAAATTATTCATTTCTAAATCATATCCCTCTTTAAATGTAAACAAACATTTATAAACAATATTTTGAATTTTGGGTATAGTTCTCTCTAAACTGCTTTCTGATATTTATTGAGCGAAGTATTTTTGGGGGTGTTCATGGTGACCTTCCAGGGGGTTTTGGTCCATCAAACAATATTATCCTGGAATAAAACCACAGGTTCTCATCCTCTGTGGAAACAAAAGTAGAACCTCTTTTCCAAAGCAACAAATCCTTAGACCTAAATTTGGAAGTCAATATACTTTTAAAGTATATATGTTTGTTACTTAGCTCCTTCACAGTCAAAAAATTCAAAGAAAATATAATATACATTATCCAGATTCTCTGTGAATATTTCATCTTTTGTGGTTTTTTATTTCTTTAATCTATAACTGCCTATACTCTGTCTCTTTAAGAATTTTGCTTTTTTAAACAATTTTTTTCTTTTTATAACTCTCTATACTCTTTTTCTTCTCTCTCCCAAGCCTACATA
>NC_022020.1:58537645-58540150 GCF_000317375.1 Microtus ochrogaster
TGTGTGTGTAATGATATATATCTATATATATAATATAGATATATATATCCCTTATTGCCTCTCTGGTTACTGAAGCCTCTCCTCAGAGCTCAGAGAGTATTGAATGCCCATGGTGCAAACTATTTTACAAACTTATGGGGACAAATATATTTGATTATCCTGATTCACCAATTATGAGAGACAACAGATTTGGTGACTCTGTGTATAAAACTTTTGACAGGGAGAGGAAAAGGAAATGATGATGCTGGATGGCTGTTCCTAGCTTCTCTGGAGAAGCTGACAAAGGAAAAGAACGAGCTCCATGATAAAAATTAACCAACTTCTGAAATGACCCATGCAAGATAGGTCAACCATATTGATTAAGCCAATTAATAGTTTGATTCCTTTATTAATGGTTCTGTTTCTCTAGAGAACCCTGACTGATTCAGTTTCCTCAGAATAAATTTCTAGAAATAATCTCAAACCCGGTCAATCAGACTGTCCCTCCAGAACTAATCAATCCAACTGACATAGTCTGCCATGTGAGAAAGTCAGTCTTCTCATATGATGGGTTGTTTTTGCTTTTTTGCCAATGATTGAAAACAAAAAAACAAGAAAAAAATCACTCGTTTTGATTTTCAATTTAAAAATTATTGGTATGGTTGGCTATCGTTTCCCTTCAGTTTTGGTTTTTTTCTATGATGGATTTCCTCCTCTCCTCAGTTTCCTGTCCTGCTACATTTTCATTAGCTTCCTAATAAGAGGAACTATGCGCGTTAGGGAAATTGTCTTTGACCTCAAGTGTTTAAAATTTGAAATTGTGCTTTTCTTTGTCTCAACGTCACCTCATCCAGCAATGAGCCATAGACAGAAAGCTTCTAATAACTTGCTCAGTGGTAAAAACTATTTCTGTTAAGCCTTAAAGCTTGAACCTACATTGTCCAATCGAATTGAAATATGCTGATTCAAATTTAAAAAAAAAATCAAGTGCCTTGTCTCAGTGTAGGGATTAGTAATTTTATTCTATATGGTAATTTTAAAATTGAATTATTACAGTGAAAATGAAGTCAACTTGAAGATGTCCTGTGACTTCTTGCAAATTCAGCACAACCACAGGGTCATGTTTCCTGATCCAGAACCCCCTGTCATCCTGAGGTCAACATTTTCACCAGAGCTGGGTAAGAGGGGCTCCAGCTCTCAGCCTGTACTTTTGAAAACTCACACATCACAAACTCACAGTCAGAAATGTGTGCCTTGGCCACAACCCTCGGATCCCAGCCTCACACGTTCCTTCAGCCTGAGAGGTGTAGCAGTACAGCTTTCAAGGCACAAAGATTTGTTTAAGTGTCATTTTGTTAGTGAAGTTATAACTCTAAAATATGTGTTTATACAGGCACATGAGCCTCTACTGCAGCCTTGTTCTAGGCCCCAAAGGCAGTGGGTGGGGCTAAGGGAGTCGGTGCCTTTTGGGTCATTCCTAGAAGGGCTTTGCACTTCTAAAGTATGTTGCTTGGAAGCAACCGGAAATGTTAGCCAGGTAGCTTCCTAAGGATACAGTCTGACATCTATCCTTGCCACCTGCATGCTGTGTGACCTAGGACAAGTCATTTCGTGTCTCAGAGCTCAGAAACTGTGAAATGAGAACAATGTCAGCCTTTTTTGTTTGGTTATAAGAATGGCCTAAGAATGGCCATGCAGGGTTTAGCACAGCTGAGTGCTCTGCAAACATTGAAGGAAAGGATTCCCTGGGTCTGCTCCTGTGATTGCTACTCCCACTCTCTGCTCTAGCCACCCACATCGTAAAGGCTTTTAGAATGCTAAGCGCCCTGGCACTAATCCTATTGTTCTCCCATTGAAGAGGATCACGGAAGCTGACCGAAGACCTCTCAGAAAGGAGGCTCCCAGGTGTCCCAGGGACTCCCACCATCCATTTGGCAATGTGCGTAAGACCCAGATCTTTGGAACCACTAAAAACAGATAATTCAAAGTGAATCTAGAGGTCACACACACACACACACAACTCCTGCAGAATGACCAGGGAGACCTCAGGTTGGTGAGTCGAGGCACCACAGTTTTGAGAAAACTGAAGTTCTAGACATGTCATGAATCTGGGCTTACCACGTATCCTCAGCTGAGAGGAAAGGAGTGTCTTCACTCACAAGGATTTGAAATTTTATATCAAGAATCCATCTGCCTCACTGCCCACAAGTGGCTCATGATGCCTTGAACTAAAAATTTCTAAGTGAAAACAGTCTTTTTGTGTTCAGTGCTCAGCAGCTGCAGAATAACACTGTGTGATGATGGAGGTGGTGAAAATGATGATGGTAACTGTGGTTCTGACAATGGTGATAGCTATGGTAACCATGGTTCTGACAATGGTGATAGCTATGGTAACCGTGGTTGTGACAATGGTGATAGCTATGGTAACCGTGGTTCTGACAATGGTGATAGCTATGGTAACCGTGGTTCTGACAATGGTAATAGCTATGGTAACTGTGGTTCTGACAATGGTGATAGCTATGGTAA
>NC_022020.1:58540394-58554776 GCF_000317375.1 Microtus ochrogaster
ATGGTGATAATGATGATGGTAACTGCGGTTATGACAATGGTGATAACGATGATGATAACTGTGGTTATGACAATGGTGATAATGATGATGGTAACCATGGTCATGATAATGGTGACAGCTATGGTAATCGTGGTTATGACAATGGTGATGATGATAATGATAACTGTGGTTATAACAATGGTGATGATGATAACTGGTTATGACAATAGTGATAACTATGGTAACTGTGGTTATGACAATGGTGATGATGGTAACTGTGGTTATGACAATGGTGACAGCTATGGTAACTGTAGTTCTGGCAATGGTGATAGTAATAAAAACAGGGTATGATATTTGAAGTTTGGGACCTACTGTGTGGAAGATGTTTAAATAATTATTATTACAAATAATGTTTTTGGTTTGTTTGGGCCAGGTTCTCCTTCTGCAGTTGAAGCTGGTCTAGAACTCACTGTGTAACCCAGCCTCAGAGTAATCCTCTCAGTCCCTAAAGTGATAAGATGACAGGTATAAGCCACCATATCTGATTGTTACTAAGGTTATCACAGACGAAAACAGGTTGAAGATGGGAATGCAGAAGCTTTCCGACCTTCCCTTCACTGATAAGTAGGTGTTCTTTATATTTCCCTTTTTATATAACAAGAAGTAGTTAGCAGCTGATTTCTCCCCAGTAATATACTCCGTGTCCTGCTCCCATCTTCCTGAAGGAGTCATTTTTTTCTTCACCGATGAGGCTACATGATTTTTGAGATATTAAACGAGAGAGAAATCTCTACAATTAAAGTCATGCAAGGGAAAGATGGCTCTGAATTTTATGTAATCTCGTAATGGAAGACGCACCATTTCACATTTCCTCCAGCTTCACGGTCTGTTTGCTACTCATTTGTTCAGCATCTGAACCAGCTCACAAATGTTCGGCCTGACTCTAAATAAAGCAAGCATGGGACCTTGGCCTACAGAACACCTAATCCCCTCTTGGCAAAGACTGTAACGCAGAGTGATGATGTGTCCTACTCAAAATGGTGAGAGAGCAGAGTCTACCTGGTGTGATCCTTCCCAACTCAGCATGACCCTGCAGCGCAAAGGACTCTGGGAAAACAAAGGCCCTAGCTAAGGAGCTCCCAAAGAATTTGGTAAGAAGTCTGAAGTCTCCCTTAAAGATGACAGCTTCTACTTTTATAGATAACAGTGTATTTGAGGAGAAAAAAAAAAACTCTGGAAGGAAAAAAATGACACATTTCCTGTGATGGGGAGCATTCTATTATATATAAATGTTCAAAGCTTTTAAAAGGCTAAGGAAATATAATGAGCATATCAAAGTTTCTCTGCAAAAGAAAAAAACATCCCTCTTTGAAGACTGGTGCTAGAAAGAGACTGGGAGATGGGATGAGCTGACACAGACCCTAACGGGATTTCTAAAATGGAATAAGTGGGAGGCTGGCAGAGCTGGATTATGCCACTAGCACATTATGTGGGCTGTGGGCACGTTGCCCCATCTCCCTAGACTTCTGTCTAGGCACTCCACAGCAGCAGCGGGCCTTTGGCAAAGTCCCCATCCATCTCTTCAACCTTGGGAGTGGTCTATTGATTGTAGTCACTCAAGAGAATGCAGTGAATTTTTGCCATTTTAATTAAAACGTCGCCAGTTTGGAAGTGATTTCATAAGAAACCTGGGACTTGGGGGTCCATACTGACTAACACAGATCAGGATTTTTCAATATTCATTGTCAAATTATACTTTGCTTTTCATCCTTTGGTAGCTGGAGAGATATACTGGAGACATTGGTTTCTCCATATTTCTTAACTCTCAGTTGTCTTTAGTGTTTGACACACCTCTGAGCATTGATAAGATAGCATACTCTCTTTTCTAGACAAGGCAGTGATTCTCAACCTATGGGTCACAACCTCTTTGGGGGGTCCCATATCAGACATTCTGCCTATCATATGTTTGCATTATGATTCATAACTGTAACAAAATTACAGCAACAAAATTAGCAACAAATAATTTTATGATTCGGGTCACAGCAACATAAGGAACTGTATTAAAAGATCTCAACATTAGGGAGGTTGAAACCACTGATTTTAGGTATACTAGTTCAGCCAAAAAAAAACCAATTCTTCAGGCACCTGCTAGATGCCACTAACCAAGCCGCCATATCATAGTTCATCCTGAGTGTGGCCTTTCAGACCAACACATTCTGTTTCGAATCAACAAGCTTCAGGTGTCAAGTCTCAGAGCACTAATTATGGGTGTTTCTGACTGCTTCTCTGCTTTAGATAAAAAGCTATGCTTCACATCATGGCTCCAGAGCCTAGGAAACCTCAAGGGCAGGAGCAGACTTAATTTAGGAAATAGCAGTGATGTCACTGGGGGGGCGTTCCTAAGTAGCAGTGATGTCACTGGGGGTGTTTCCTTAGGGTTGTGACTTGCCAAGCCCAAATGTGGATGAACAAGAAATATATTTGGTTACTGTTCCCTGTTACAGCTGAGTTTATACTAAAGTAGTGACCTAGGATGAGGTCCCTAGATAACCTCAGCTGGGGTGGTCACCAGAAACACCAAGCAGTAAGAGAGTGGGCACTTTCAGCCCCGTTGATTGACCTTAGAAGGGAAAGAGAGTTGCCTGGAGATCGAGTACCATAAATACTGTGGGAAATTGGGGAGTTTCTGCTACACAGTGATGTTTACCTTGTCCTACGCAGCTTGCCATTCACAGAAATGACAAGCGCAACAATTAAGAAAATCTATTGGCAAGCCAAATGTGAAGAAGACAAGCCGCAAACTTCTCCAAGGGGACATTCACACCGTAAACAGGATGGTCTGAGGTATGGGGACAGGTAATAAAAGATGGGTTAAGGTGCAGTGATTGGGAATCAAATTGCATCTATTTTCATAGTAAGGCAGGATTAGAAAGGAAATGTCGAGGGATATGAAAACAGAAAAGCTACCCCCCTCACCTTCTCCATCTGGATTGTGGCTCTCGCTGGTTGAGAAGAATAATTTAACAAACAACAAAACCTTTTAAAATTATGTTTGGAGTGGGTATGCGCACACTCGTGTGCCGTGATGTCCATGTGGGGGTCAGACAGCACTTCAGGAGGCTTGATTGTCTTCTTCCGTTACGTCACCCTCCTGAAAAATCAACAATCATTTCACCACCAACTAACCAAAAGTCTGAAAGGGGCCGCTTGTGCAGAGACAATTCTTCTTTTTCCTGAGAGACATCTCAGACAAGAGTATTTAAATAGCTAATAAGTCATGCTTAACATCAAAGCATGTGTCTTGAGCTGGCAAGGCAGCTTCATGGATTGTTTCTCAACCCGTAGGTCATGACCCCTTTGTAGGGTCAAACAACCCTTTTACAGGGGTCATTTAAGACTATTGGAAAACACAAATGTTTTCTTTATAATTTATAAAAGTAGCAAAATTACAGCTATGAAGTAGCAACTAAATCATTTTATGGTTGGGGGTCACCACAACATGAGGGACTGTATTAAAGGGTCGCAGTGTCAGGAAGGTTGAGAGTCACTAACTTAGTGGGTGAAGGCCAAGCCTCATGACCTCAGTTTGATCCCTGGACCCCGTACAGTGAAAGAAGAGAACGGACTCCAGCCAGGACTTCCGCTCTCCACACTTGTATCATGCCGTGTGCAAAATAACACATGTAAAGAAAAATCAAAACATACAACCAGACATGCCTCAAAACACGGGACTTTTGATTTTGACTTTATCAGTATTCTCTGTGCATCCATAGCCTGAATGACCTCTGTGAGTTTTAGGTGTATCAGTACGTGTGTATGGATGGATTTGTGTCGTGCGTGCGTGCAAATGCAGGTATGCCAGGCCACATTGTGAACACAGAGGTCGGAGGATGATTTTCAGTTGCATTCTCTCCTTGTACAACCTGAGGGCTGAACTCGGGTTGGCAGACTTGTGTAACAGGTGCCTATACCCCCGAACCACCTCACTGCCCTGAAAGGAAAAAAAAATACTAGAGACACAAGGAAACCATCTTCTATCTTTCCTAGTTTTAAACTTCACTTAATTTTTTTTTTATTATAGAGTTACAGAGTATATCCTTTAATGGCATAACTTCAGAAGCCACAAAAGTTCATACATGTAATTATTATTAAAGCATTTGTTTCTTTGCTCCTACTCTATCTCCTTTCTTTCTCTCCTTCTGTTCTTCCCTTTCTGTCCTTTCCTTCCCTTTCTCTCTCCTTCTCTGTCTCTCTCTTCCTATCCCTTTTTCTCTCTCCTCCTCTTACTCTCTCCAACTCTCTCTCCCCCTTTCTTTATCTCCCTCTTTCTTTCTCTCTTTTCTTCCTTCCTTCCTTCCTTCCTTCCTTCCTTCCTCTCTCCTCCTCCCTCCCTCCTTCCCTCCCTCCCTTCCATTCTTTAAGACAGTCTCATTATACGGCCCTCACTAGTCTGAGTGACTCTCAAGTTACATACCTAAAGGAAGGTCCCGCCTTTTAAGCATTGCTTGGAGATGTAGTTTACAGTAAGGGTAAATAAAAGTCAAAGACTTTTTTTGCAAATAAAATTGTAAGATAGACTTATAAGATGCTATGTTCAGGTTTAAGAAAAAGAGTGCTAGAAACCCAGGCTACACATCTCCAAATGCCCCATACCTGGGAAGAGAGAACTGAAAGAGGCCAGGATGAAGCGATCCCACAAAGGGTTTCCAGCCATGGGATCCAGGGGATAAAGGTGGGGAGATGTGCTGTGCCAACAACAAACCCTTCCTCAGCTGTGCTGTGTGCTGGACTCTCCTGTGTTTTGATGTTGGTGTTTTGTTCCATTTGAATACTTCTAGCTGAATGGAGGCGGGGCTGTTAGGTCTCAGTAGAAGGTTCCATATACTTTGTCCTGACAGGATAGGCAGAACATCCAGTGTGTGATGATGGCCTTGTCCTTCATCTTCTCTAATAGGTTGACTGTCACTAATTGGTGCTTCTTATCTTGGAGCTGCCAAGCGCCAATGCTAAGATTTTTCTGGTTGTTATGAATTAAGCAAAATGTGGAAATGACCACAGTGTCTTTGTTCTGGGTAAGGGGTTCATTGTTTGGTGTATTCACATTGGTCACTGTGGCTTGCAGCCAGACTCCTGGCTGCCCTCTTGCCAAGGCTCTTTCTGCCACTAACAGCTGGCACAATTGGGGCTGCAAAGGGGACCTCTTAGCTGTAGTTGAAGCCATGTGGCATGCCGTGCTTAAGAGACCTAACTGCCTGTGTGTGCTCATGAAGCATGCGTACACTGTGACCTTTGGTGGAAGAATTCTCTACGAAAGGAGCTACTCCCTGCTCCTGGCCCGGCCCTGGGCTTTGTGGAACAATCCACCCAGCCAGGCTACTCCTGGTTGGCTAAAGCCACACCTGTGACACGGTGACTGTTATCTGAACTTTTGAGATCCCATCTTTTTCTAGTCCAGGCTTCAGAGAGCACTCTATAAAATCAAACGGGTGTCACATTTGGCTTGGGCCATCTATGCAGAATGCATGGGCTGGAATTAATGAGCCCCAAAGAACACTTGATCCAACGTGCAGGATTGATGGGGTTGAAATTGGCCTCGCTGTTTCCAGAGCTTCTTTCACTCTGGCCTGCAGCCTCGGGGATATTTTCCCCTTACAGTGATCAGACAACCTAACAGTGGGCATTGCAGCAGGAGCTGCACCTGGCACAAATTCACTGGTGGACTTGAAGGCAGCGAGTCCACAGCCCACTCTGCTGGAGTAAAGGGGGCTTGTTGGCTACTCTGGATTGTGTTCTTACAAAGTAGGAATGCTGAGTCTTCTGCTCTAGGAAGAATTAGTCTTAAAAGGCACCTTCTCGAAGAACCCACCAAGGGGGAAAACAGAAACAAAAACGAGAAGGCTGCTACAAATCATTCAGTTCTGTTCTTTATTGCCTCCGATGGTTTCTGAGTTCGCCTTTTTCTCTGCCCCAACCCTAGCCAATACCTCAACCCACATGCTCACTGGCTCACGCTGATTGCTGTTATAAACCCTAGGACAGAAACAAATAAAACATGGAAACAAAGGCGCCTCATCCCACAGACCAAAAACCTTGAGCGCAGCTGAGCACTGTGGTGCACACCTGCAGTTCCAGGGACTCAAAGAGCAGAAGCAAGACCATCGTTTGAGCCCAGAACTAGAGACCAGCCAGGGCAGCATGATGAGAAACAAAACCTCAAAACAAAACAACACAGAGAGACAGAGAGAGAGAGAGAGAGAGAGAGACAGAGAGAGAGAGAGAGAGAGAGAGAGAGAGAGAGAGAGAGAGAGAGAGAGAATTTACTTGCTCCCTTTACTAAAGAACATTTAATTCCATGATAATTGCTGTACAAGTCAAAATTTCTCATTGTCTGGGATTATCAGACTCTCCACTGGGGAAAAGACATACCCATTTTCATCCTAAAGTATCCCCACAGAGCCCAGCATGACAGGCTCTACAGCTGGAGAATTCCCATCAGCCCTTGCTGCCTTAAGACAATGCAGACAAAGCAGATTAGGAATAACCTCATCTCCCAGGGTCTTTAGGCAGTCACCTGCTCATGGAGCCTTTGGACATATACTAGTAGACATGTCCAAACCCTTCATTCAAGGACCATTCTCCTTAATTAAGTTGTCAGAGATCAGCTCACCTCATGCTGACCCAAAGTATGCTACCGAAAGACATAGATTTAAAAAGAAGCTTAAAATTGCAATATAGAGCTTTGCTGGGAATTTAAAAGAATGTGTTTATTTAGAGACAAAGTCTTGCTATATATAACAGGCTTCAAGTGCCCAGAGATCCACCTGTTTCTGCATTCAAAGTGATGGCGCTAAAGGTGTGTCCACCACACCTGACTTATTTTTAATTATCTGTATGTGTTCGCATCAATGTAGGTATTTTCAACAGAGTGCAGGTTCCATGGAGCGCTTGATCCCCCAGAGCTGAAGATACAGGCTGCTGTGAGCTATCTGACTTGGGTGATGGAAACCAAACTCAGATCCTCTGCAAAAGCAGGAACCACTTTTGACTCCCGAGCCATCTCTCCAGACTCTGGAGCTTTACAATAGAGCAAGTACTTATCTTAGAGTCAGTAGCTATTCTAGATATGGAACTTACTATTAAAACATAGGATCTTAATCCAGAATTTATTTTCTTGGTCCTTCATGACACGCCCCTGTTTCTGTAAATAACGTATTATTTCAAGTGTGGTCCTATCCACTCACTGACATATTATACATGGCTACTATACAGCTTGCATCACAACCAAAATTGATGGTTGAAAGAAAGATCATAGTATCTACAAACCCTGAAATGTGTACTATCTGACTGTTGCCATCTCCTGTCCTGAAACACTGGATTTGAACTTAGGTTTGCCCTGCATGCGGAAGGATCATGTGGGTTTTCATGAGCTGCCACTCCTAGAACCACCAGTGGGTGACTAGAGAAAATCCTGCACACTCCTTCCATATGCAAGCAAACCTGAGTTCAAATCCAGTGTCTCCCTGACTCAGATCTGAGAAGTGTGCATCTGTGTCTGCCACAGCATTCACAACCAGCATCAGCTAAGCTATAAAAGCACTGACATAGATACGTAGCTTGTCATGCACTTCTCTCTTGAGTGTACGTTGTTTGGGGGAAGGGATTTGTTATGTTTTACTTCCTGATGACTCGTCAACCTCTATGACCAGTATTCAGCACTGTCATTTTTCATTTAATATGTTTGCTGAATAAATGATTGTGCCATGGAGAAAAAAAAAAAACACTGACAAAAATAAAAGGGGCTTTCATGGGCACTAGACCTGAACATCCCAAGGGTTCTCATTCTCTTTTTGTCTCCCTGTCTGTCTTTTTCTGTCTGTTTGTCTGTCTGTCTCTTTCTCTGTGTCTCTGTGTCCGTGTCTTTATGTCTCTGTGTCCCTCTGTGTCTCTGTGTCTCTCTTGTGTATCACTCTGTCTCTGTGTCTCTGTGTGTCTCTTTGTCTCTGCTTCTCTATCTCTGTGTACCTCTTTGTCTCTCCATCTCCCCATCTCTGCCTCTCTCTCCGCCTCTCTCTTATCTCTCTCTCCTCATTTCTGTCTCTCTCATCATCTGTCTCTCTAGTCCTTATCTGCCTGTCTCTCTCTGTCTCTGTGTGTCTCTGTATCTCTCTCACTGTCTCATTCTGTGTTTGACTTTCTGTCTCTCCATCTCTCCATCTCTGACTCTCTGTCTCTGTCCCTCTGTCTCTGTCTCTCCATCCATCCCTCTTCCTGTCCGTCTCTGTCCCGCCATCTGCCTGTCTTTCTGTCAGTCTGAACATCTGTCTCTGTCTGTCTCTGTTAGTCTCTCCCAGTCTTTTTCTGTCTCTGTCTCGGTCTCTGTCTGCCTCTCCCTTTTCTGCCTCTCTTTCTGTCTGTCTCTCCATCCACTCCTCCTGCCTGTCCATCTCCGTCCCTCCATCCTGTCTGTCTCTCTATCCATCCGTCCGTCTCTCCATCTGTGTCTCTCTGTCTGTCTCTCCCTGTGTCTGTCTCTCTCCCTGTGTCTCTGTCTCTCGCTTTGGATCTCTTTCTCTCTCCACTTCCTCAGAAGAACTCTGAAAATAAGCCCTGAAGTTCTGGTAACTTTCTGCTGACCTCTTTAGCCTCATCACTCCTGCCTTTGATGTCTACGTTTGACACCTGACCTGTGATGGGGCCAGTATCTGAATACAGGTCCCCCTTTGGGGAATTGCACAGCTAGGAATTCCTGAGAGCAGTAGAGACTTCCTCCCCTTACTGAGACTGAAAACTCCCATGACATCCCTTGCATCTAACGTATATGCATGTGATGTCTGCTTCAGCCACCAGACTCTTAGAGCTTGTGATGCAGAAAAACAGAACACAATAAAACCCATTGAGACGAGAATGGAGACAATATGTCTCACAGCCTGTCTCTGAAGATGCTAAGGGCAGAAGCTAAGGCAAACATAGCCTCAGATAAACAGAGGAGACAGCAGCAGGGCCAGGTAAAGAGGCTGTGGCTCCTGAAAGTAGCACTTGAGGCCTCTTCTACAGCAGGATTTGAATGCTGCTCCTGATCATATTTCTTCTGCTTTTCTGAAGAACTTGGGAACTGCTCAATGTTCCTGACTTAGTTAAGGTTCCTATTGCTGTGATGAACACCATGACTGAAAAGCAAGGAAAGGGTTTATTCAGCTTATGTTTTCACATTACAGTTCTTCATCACAGGAAGTCAGGGCAGGAACTCAAACAGGGCAGGAACCTGGAAGCAGGAACTGATCCAGATGCCATGGAGGGTGTTGCTCAATGGCTTGCTCAGCCTGCTTT
The DNA here is from genome assembly GCF_000317375.1 of Microtus ochrogaster. Classification (NCBI taxonomy): domain Eukaryota; kingdom Metazoa; phylum Chordata; class Mammalia; order Rodentia; family Cricetidae; genus Microtus; species Microtus ochrogaster. Next base: position 58,549,701 of record NC_022020.1, read on the forward strand.
CTTATAGAACCCAAGACCATCATCTCAGGGATGGTCACATCCACAAAATGCCGGGCCTTCCCCGATCAATCACTAAGAAAATACCATACAGGCTTGCATACGACCAGATCTTATGCAGGCATTTTCTTAATTGAGGTTTTCTCCTTTCAAATAACTCCAGCTTGTATCAAGCTGACATAAAACTAGCCAGCACAATAGACTCCTTGTTAGCTTGACACACAAACACAACACTGTTAAGCCACACATAACCTTTCTTGTTCTGTCCCAAGATTACACATTAATAAACATTACAATGTAAACCTTCCAAAGTTTTAAAAGACCCACAGTCTTTAAATATTCAAAAACTCCGTCTCTTTAAAATAGGTGATATTTTTTAAAATTCAAAGTCTCCCAACTGTAGGCTCCTGTAAAATCAAATACTTTCTTACTTCAAGAGGGAAGAACCAGAGAACAGTCACAATCAAAAGCAAAACCAACTTCCCAAAGTGTAAATAACTCAACATGCAATGTCTGGGATTCACTCACCATCTTCTGAGCTCCTCCAAGGGGCTTAAGTCACAGCTCCAGCTCTGTCCTCTGCAGCACACACGGCTTGTTTTCCAGACTTCAGCTGGCTCCACCCCACACCTGCTGCTGATCTTGGTGGCCATCCTACGGTACTGCCACTTCTAAATGCAGTCTTCTGCTGCAACCACCGATAACCTCTCCTAGGATCTCTTCATGGTGCCAAGCCTCAACTTCTCTGCATGACCCTTCCCATCCTGGGCCTTCAACTGCTACTGAAGCTGCACCCTCACCAATGGTCTCTCCTAGCCTCACAGTGCCAAGCCTCAGCTGCTCTCCATGACCCCCTCATGCCTTCAAAACCAGCACCACCTGGACAACTTTTATACTACGAAGTTCAGTTGCCAGCACAAGGAACAACCTGAGCCACCTCTGAAACACAGCTTCTGTGTGCTCTCAGGAAACACAGATTTCACGTCAAGGATTCTGGTCTCTTCTTAGTGATTGCTAATTTCTCAGCTCCAGCGGAGCAGCATCAAGTATCCCAGCAAAGCAAAGGCTTCACCTCAGTCTGGGGTCTTGTTAATCACAGCTGATTCTTCAGCCCCAGCTAACCAGAACCACAGCACCTTAATCCAAAAGAACAAATGGCCCAGATAGAGTCTTTAAACTTCCCTCTGAAACGTCACCAGCCAGGCCTCCATCTTCTGCCCTGCTCTCAACATTCTTATCTTCCAAGTTCCCACAGAAGAGCTCACCAAGCATTAAACTCTCAATGACTTTTCTTGCATATAATTCGAAAGTCCTTCCACAATCCTCCCGAAAACAACATGGTCAGGTCTGTCATAGCAACACCCCACAATCCTGGTACCAACATCTGTCTTAGGGTTTCTGCTGCTGTGATAAAACATTGTGATCAAAGAGCAAGCTGGGGAGGAAAGGGTTTATTCAGCTTATACTTTCTTCACTGGTCATCATTGGAGGAAGTCAGGGCAGGAACCCAGAACTGATGCAGAGGCCATGGAGGTGAGCTGCTTACTGCTTTGCTCCTCGTGGCTTGCTCAGCCTGCTTTCTTATAGAGCCCAGAACTGCCAACCAGGGACGGCACCGCCCACAATGTACTGGGCCTTCCCCATCAATCACTAATTAAGAAAACACCTTACAGTCAGATCTGACGGAGGTGTTTACTTACTTGCAGTTTCCTCCTTTCAAATAGCTGTAGCTTGTGTCAAGTTGACATAATTATACCCAGCACAGTCCCCTAATAAGTTATTTTTAAAAAATTTCCATAACAGACACATTTTTGCCTAATGATAAACCTCTCTCTCTCTCTCTCTCTCTCTCTCTCTCTCTCTCTCTCTCTCTCTCTCTCTCTCCATGCATGCTAATTTAAGACTGTAAACAGAGCTCACCGGCACAGTACTTGCCTGATATGCATGAGACCCTGAATTTAATCTCCAGCACACAAGCAGGGGAAAAATAATCTAATTTATCAATTGTTCTAGATGTAGTTCAAAGGAGTAGACCTTCATGATGGTAGTGTGAGTCTGAATTTAATTATTTTGCTGTGGATGAAATCAGTAAAATTCAGCAAAATTATACATTATGGTATCCATTATACTGTTAGATAGTGTCAGTATTATATGAAACAAAGTGTTTATTAGGGTAGGGTTTGGGTCATTAAATGATACCTAACATAAAACAGTTATCAAAAGTAAAGTTATTCAAGGTTCACGTAGTAAGATAGAGTGGTTCTCTTCTTTTCTTTTTGTGGTGTTGACAATGGAATCCAGGACCTCACACACACAAGGCAAGTACGCCATCACCAAGCTAGGCTTCTGTTCTGAAGTGGTTGCTTTTTTCTCTTTCCATCTTGCATGTGTATGTGGTATGCATGCATGTGCATGTGCATGTGTATGTATGTGTTTGAGTACGTGTGTGTGTGTGTGTATGTGTGTGTGTGTGTGTGTATGTGTGTGTGTGTGTTGACAGAGTTTTCTATCCTGCCTGGTCCTGCAGTCATTCAATCCCAAAGAAACACACAGAGGTCTACATTAATCATAAACTGGTTGGCCTATTAGCTCAGGCTTCTTATTAACTCTTTCTTACATCTTAAATTAGCCCATAATTTTTATCTGTGTTAGCCATGTGGCTTGGTATCTTTATCAGTAAGGCATTCTCATCTTGTTTCCTCTGCATCTGGGTAACAACTGCAGACTGCATCTTCCCCCTTCCCAGAATTCTCCTGTTTTTGTTACTACGCCTCTACTTCCTGCCTAGTCACCCCACCTATACTTCCTGCCTGGCTACTGGCCAATCAGCATTTTATTAAAATACAAGTGACAGGGTATAAACCATTGTCCCACAACATGTGTGCATGTATACATGTGTGCATAGCTTGACAGCAGGTTTACTCTCCAATTAATTAATTAATTTTTTTTTTTTTTTGCTTTTTCGAGACAGGGTTTCTCTGTGGCTTTGGAGCCTACCCTGGAACTAGCTCTGTAGACCAGGCTGGTCTTGAACTCACAGAGATCCGCCTGCCTCTGCCTCCCAAGTGCTGGGATTAAAGGCGTGCACCACCACCGCCCAGCTAAATTAATTAATTTTTATTTTAAACTATTTTCAAACAATATATTTTTTATCATGAGCTTTCCCCTTCCCCAGATCCTCCCTGGTCCTCCCCATATCCTTATACACCCAACTTCATGTTCAAAACAAAAAAGAAAAAAAAAAACACCAAATCATAACAAAAAAAAAGAAATTACATACATCCATTCTTTCATTCATTCATTGTTGGGTAAAAGTTTGGGCATCAGTTAGAAGCAGTGAAGATCTGGGTACAATGAAAAGATCCAAAGGCATTTGCCAGGCTGTACTGGGCTATCATAACAGAATATCACAGGGAATGCAATCTGCAATGAACAGGAACTTATGTAGCTTACGGTCTGGAGCCCACGAAATGCAAGCCTGTGTATCACGCTATGTAGAAGATGTGTCTTGCAGCAGATATAAAGGTAAGAGCAAGAAGGGAAAATAGCTGAACTTAACCTTCTACCAGGAACCCACTTCCTCAGGAGCTCCCCCTCTGCTGTAAAAATGGCATTAATTCATATGGGCAGGCCAAACTGCCTCTTAAATTCTCACCTCTTAACAGTGCTGTCAGGTTCATTGAGAATTCAGTTTTCAACACATGAACTCTGGGACGTGTTCAAGCGCTAGCACTTTGCAAACTCAGCAGGAGGAACTGTTCCTTCTCCTCCCAATGAAGCTACCCCTAACTTGCTGTTGGGGCCCCACAAGTCATAGTTGAGACCAAGTGAGCTGATTCTGCTTGTGACTTAACCACGTTCTGGGCTAGTGACTGGGCTGTCTCAAGAAGACAAGCTCAGGAGGGATGTACACACCAAAGAAGATGCAAGACAGCACTCATTTTTTAGTTAATTTGTTTTTCTCTATAAATCTCAATGTTTTACTGTCAAGCCATGATTAGTATTAAAATTAAAAGCAAAAATTACAAGTTAAGACTTAGCAAAAAGACTAGGTGCCCTGAAGAAAGTGAAATGGAACTAGGCAGTGAGCAGTATGACTTAATATGGGCGGGACAGGTTCTAGGAGAAGAGGGGGTGTGTTTAAGATATGAAGGGAATGGATTGGGAAAATTTTGACCTCAAGAGAGTACCTCTGTGAAGAAATGGTGGGATATGATTGCTAAGCCCCACTATGCGACTGAATCACCCCCTCCTTCCTCAGTCTTTCTTTCCACCATGCTGGACCAGATCCTGCTAACCAAGGCCATCTTCATCCAATGGGATCCTCTCCTCAGGAAAGTTCCCTGCACTCCTGAGACCTGCTTCCCAACTGCCTCCTCTTCCTTCAGTTGTGCCATTTGGCTCCTCCAGTGATTCATCATTCTTCAGCTGAGTGTTCTTTCCAGCTTGCTGTTTCTTTTCAGTGTCTTCTCGGCTTTCCTAGAGAGGCTCTGCGTTTTGTTCTGTCTTTTCAGTCCTTAGCTTGAAGGTCATCTCTGAACTTGATTTAGCCACATTCCTTCCTTGGTTTTCAGGCTCCTGACTAGGATGTAAAAGGACAAAGTCAGGAAGGGATGGGCACAGCAAGGGACACACAAGAGAAGGCTCACTTCTGAAACCCTTTTGGAATGTGGTGTAGCGTGGGAAAGGAACTTCATTTTGGAGGAGGCTGAACCTACTGGCATTTGTGTAGTGCAGGAACACGGCGGTCTGCGTGCTGGCTGAGCAGCTGGAGGTGATTGCAGTGGTGGTTTCAATTAGGTGGCTGATACCTGGTCTTAGGGGTGGTCTAACACTAAGATATTTAATATTTAATGTCACAACTTCACTAGCTTGCCAAACCCAGGTTAGTGCTTCTTAAACTTTAATGTGCCCATGAGAGTATGAGAGTCTTATTAAAATTCTTAATTAGTAAGATCTGGGGTAGAGCCCGAGTATGTAGCTCTAGCAGGCACCCAGGTGATGCCAATATTCCTAGCTCTCACGAACATGAGAAGCAGCAAAGAAATAAGAGATCCTATGCCTGTGCTGGGGCTGGGG
>NC_022020.1:58554969-58600807 GCF_000317375.1 Microtus ochrogaster
GGGGCTGGGGCTGGGGTGGGGCTTGGGGTACTTTCACCATGAACCTCCCACTTAGCTGTTGCCTATGCACACACAAATCCCAAAGACACTATTAATAAAAGTATTGCCTTTGGGGCTGGAGAGATGGCTCAGTGGTTAAGAGCACTGATTGCTCTTCTGGAGGACCTGGGTTCAACTCGCAGCACCCACATGCAGTTTACAACAGTCCGTAACTCCAGTTCCAGGGGGTCCCAGCATCTATGGCAGAACACTAGTGCACAAAAAGGAGGGGGGCATTCTCTGCTGGTTGAAGGTTCAGAGGAGAGAAACCAAAATGGAAATGAGATTCCCAGTGTCAGTGACAGGCCTGGGATTCCAGCTTGGATAAAACCTGGACTCAGCCTTTCATTCCCAGAGGTAAGGCGGGCTGTTTACTGAATAGAACATGAGGCCACAGTAGCAGAATGGTTGACCTGCAGGGAACCTGGCTCTGGTCCTTGATCTCGAGCGCTTTAGAACTGAAATTGACGGCCAGTCCACTTACTTTCTTGATCAATAGATCAAATAAGCTTTTAAGTCTTTTCCGGTGGCTGTTGTATGCTCAGTGTCCAGCATCCACATGTCACAGATCAGTCGGCATCGACTAGGCACAGGCTAGACAGGATTAACCTGCATGTCACTACTGGACTTGGTCCCCAGGGATCGGAGCTTTAAAATGTTTTCATTAATTTGCTGGCAGTTCCCTACAATGCATTTGGGTCCTATTCACCCTTCCTCCAACTCTTCCCACACCCACCTAACTTCTCATTTTTTTTCTTTCTTTTCTTCCTCTAGTCCAGTTTGTATTTCCCATCGACGCTTGGGAACGGGGTCTGCCCTGAGGTGTAGTCAACCTGCCAGGGGTTGTGTCCTTAGAGAAAACCTCTGCCTCTGCCTCCTCAGACAGCTACTAAATGCCAATAGTTCCTCAGCTCGCGGTGCGATCTCACAGCTGACTTTCCCGGCGTCATGCTGAGACTGTCTGGAGAGAGCCTGTGAGGGTCTCGCGGATGCCGTCACAGTCACTACGCATAGATGTGCACCTGCCCTGTTTTGTCTAGGAAACACTGTTTATTGAAGCTATCCACTACACAGTCTTTCTGCCTGTTAGATCCTTGAGCCTCGGCAGGAGGGGTTAATTTGACCTTCTTAGGCCCAAGCACCCTCCAGTCTTTTATGCTCAGCACAGTGCCCTCTTTCTTTCACTGCTAAAAATTCCAGGGCAACTCTGCCCCCAGGGCCTTCGCACATGCTCTCCCTCCATCTTCCCTGAGAATATTTCCTTCTAGCTTCCTTGAATGCCAGTGTCTAAACCTCTGGCAGAGAGAGGCGTGCCCCAGACATTTCTCGCACTTCATCGTCTGCGCTCTTTCCCTGGACTCCCTTCCCTGATTTTCAGCTAAACAGGGCAGGGATATTTTAAAGATTCCGAGAACATAGTTGATGGTACAAAATGAAGCCACTAAATTGTGAATAAATTTAGTCACTTTGAATCTTCCGTAACCGAAACGAAATTATCAAGCTGAAAAGACCTCTCAATTTTGTTCTACCTGAGGACAGACTCCAATTCTCTTGACGTTCCAGTCCCACAGGAGCTATTACTGATCCGGATACCGCCCCATAAATCGCATGCCTGTGGGGCTCTAGAGCTCCTAAGGCGCCGTTTGGTTCTTAGCTTCGCTTGTGCAGCGTGGGCTTGTGTGCACTCTTTCCTGTCCCCCTCGCTGATAAATGTGTTCAGTTTTACTCCTTGTTCTTGCCCAAAGTACCAATTCGCAGCTGCTTGGGGATGGTTGATGTAACGATATGTGACTGCATACATCCGGGAATGTGAGGCTTTACAAGCAAGGGTGACCCACGCGAGACATACAGGAGGACAAGCTCACACGGTGTGAATTTGGATGCTGGCGCAGCCCCGCTGCCCACGCACTCTTCCCTGCAGAGGTTGCCATGGCAGTGCTCCAACAGCCCGAAGGCACCTCCTGAAAGCCATTGTTCCTCCGAATCCATCCGGCACCTGCAAGCTGTTTAAATGTCAGGGCCTTACTTGGCTGCTTGGTCACCATGGCCCCCACTGAACAGGAGACCGCAGTAAAGACATCAGGGGGCAACTTTCCCTTAGGGAATGTTAATGTCCAAAATCTATCCATCCACTTGATCTTTTGTTATTCCAACTAGTAAAAGTTTAATTTATTTTTTAAATTTAAATCTGCACCTTTCTGCTTTCCATTTTGAAGGCGAAGAGGCAGAAAGTTTCTGTACCTTTGCAAGAAAGCAGACCAGGCCCAATGGTACTTTATGTAACTCATCTTAATTAAATTGCAAAAATGTTCAGCCCAGAATCCCCCAGAATCCAGCTGGCTCGTGGTGGTGAGCGGCTGCAGAGGCTTTCTCCCTCTCCCACAGAATCGGAGCAGTCGCCCATTTTTCTGTCACAAAACCCAGACTCGCAACAGTCTGTAAATTATCCTTCCTGTCAGTGTAGGAGGGCAGCTCAACAAAAGGAAGTCATTTATGCAACAAAGAAAGTTCAAACGGCCCTGAGATAAGTGTTGCGGGATATTTGCAGGCGGTGCGAAGAGGTTTGCTGTGACTGGTGGAATAAGAAGCTGACCGGCCAATAGCTAAGCAGGAGAGATGGGAGGGACTTCCCGGCAGAGAGAGGAAGAGGCTCACAGTAGACCCCGTGCAGACATGAAACGAGTTGGACACATTGAATGAGAGAGAGAGGTAAAAGCCATGTGGTAGAATATAGATTTTAAAAAATGCCTTAATTTAAGCTATTAGAGCTAGTGGGACAAGGCTAAGCTAAGACCAAGCTTTCATAATTAATAATAAATCTCTGTCGTTCTTTAGGAGCTGGAGGCCCAAAGGAAAGTCTGATTACAGATAAGACTATCACAGACCCATCCGTGTTCTCTATCTGGAAACATCAAGAACCTCATGTCCAGGAGTGGTTAACAGAGCCAAGCCATCCTGGTGAGGTTTGGACACCTCGAGTCTGTTCTGCTATCACTGGCAGTATTTATCTGAAGGACCAGGACCAGGACCAGGACTGCTGAACTGGGACCAGAAGCCTGCCGTTTGACCAGTTGAGTTCACCAGAACACTTGGCCCTTTGCTCTCTCTGGGGGATGGAGGACGTTCTCACATAGGAGGGTACACTGGCTCCACTGGCGAACTAGAGTCTTTCCCACTGAGCTTGACTCAGACTGTTGGGGAACACAGACACTAGTCAGAAGAATGGCTTGCGGGGAAGGGGGGGAGGGGTGGTGGTGAAAACTGTACTCTCGACCCTTTAGAGTCTGAGGCAGGAGGATCATGAGCTCCAGGTCAGCCAGGGATCTAGCGAGATATACTGTCACAAACAGTAAATGAGAGTGACTCTTGAGTGTCCTCTGTCCTTGAGCAGAGGTTGTATACTTGGTGATGGGCTGCTTTGGGCCAGAGGCATTCTGTTTCTTGGGATGCGAATCTCTTTATGGCTTTACTTTTATGGCACCAACCAGAGATTTCCACATTTTTCTTAGGCGGTAATTTATTAATTTTAGATACAGTAGAATCTGTGGCTCTAACTCAACATAATGGTGGCGTGATCTGACTTGGTGGGACAATGGAAAACAGAAAACAGCAAAAAGGGTGTAAGGCTGTGTGTGTGCGTGTGTGTGTGTGTGTGTGTGTGACAAAAAAACTCTAATATATTAAAGCAATGGTTCTCAACCTGTGGACCGTGAGCCCCACAGGAGTCTCATATCAGATATTCTGCATATCAGATATTTACATTAAGATTCTCAATAGTAGCAAAATTACAATCATAAAGTAGCAATGAAATACCTTTATGGTTAGAGTCACCACAACGTGAGGAACTGTACTAAAGGGTCAGAGCATTAGGAAGGTGGAGAACCTCTGTGTTAGAACATAAGACCAAGGAAAAGGGATTTGCATGACAAATTAATGTTTCCGTGGCTGGGGGCATAGATTGATTGGATTTACCTCACCTGAATGACTTGGTAGGTATTAGTTTGGTAGAGGAGAGAGGAAATCATTCCAGTAGGGTGAATAGTAGTTTTCAAAACAGAGGTCTTAAAAGTAGAAGGGTTTTAGGATCCCCAAAGCTTCTCTTGGGTCCAGTGACTCACCTGCCTTACACTGCAACGAAGCCATTGCATTTGTGGTCACAGGCACAGACAGACACCAGCAGGGGATGTATGGACAAGGCAGAGTCCATGCAAAACCAGGCAAAGTTTCCGTTGTATTTTGTCACTGGGGCTGTCGGGAAGGAGGGGGCTTATTTCCTGTGTGGCAAACTCATCCACGCAAACTCCCCCAAGCCTTAGTGTCCAAGATGTCTGTGGTATTTGAATACAGAGGTATGGCTGACTCTCTGAGGCCCCCAATCTCCAGCGCCTTCTAGAAGCCCCCCCCCAAAACTCTTACATAAATCACATCAGCATAACCATCTAACATGGCTTACCCTAGGCATAGAAAACACCATTGCCAGAGGATATCCCAACACCTCAGTGTAGCACAACTAATGAAAACCCAGAGACAGATATTGGGGTTCGACCTGAAGGTCAAAATATCAAAAACAAAACAAAAAACAGTCACTGGTTCTTACCTCTACCTCAGTCTGAAATGGCGATCCTGCCTCCAGGAATCCTCAGAGTGAGACTAAGCCTGACAACTGTCTCCTCCCATTTTATAATCCTCTCTAGTGCTAGGATTAAAAGTGTGCACCACTACTGCCTGATTTCTATGGTAAACTAGTGTGGCTACTGGGAATAAAGGTGTGTGTCACCACTGCCTAGTCTGTAAGACTGACCAGGGTGGCTGTTTTACTCTCTGATCTTCAGGCAAGGTTTATTTATTAAAATAAAAATGAATTATCACTACACCTCACCGATAATCTAGGAGATGGACAAGGGCTACTCATTCCTCTGGAGCGTGCAGACTTCAAAGCACCTGTCTGCTGAGAGGGACTGGGAGGAGCCATCAGAGGGGCTTCTGGGTGGGACAGTGTGCTGTATCTTGTCCAGATTGTGTGGTTAGTTCACAGATACTGTTCACGTCTGGTCTGTGAGCTTTCTGCATGTACATAATACCAAAGTAAAGTTTTTAATAGAAACTTTGTCTTTTAAAGCAGTCTTTCGCAACCTCAGCATCAGCAATATTTTGGGTTAGAGCACTCTTTTGGGGGGTTGTCTTGTATATCATAGGAAGCTTAGTGACATCTCTGGTCTCTGCCTTCTAGATGCCAGTAACACCTTCCCCCTCATAGTCCTAGCAACCAAAAATATCTCCAGACATTGCTGTAACTTCCTGGCAGAAATATATCCCCAGTTCAGAACTATGGTTTCAGATAAACATAGAGAAAAACTTTATGGCTGAAATCACACATCAGAAATTTGCCTTAAAATAATCTTCATTGGAGGCTGGTAGGAGGTGATAATGAAAATTGGGTTGGTGATGGGGTCACGGGAATTCATTACACAGCTTTCTGATATTTTTATGTTAGAATTTTTCTATAATAAAAAAATTTCACCGGGCGATGGTGGCGCACGCCTTTAATCCCAGCACTCGGGAGGCAGAGGCAGGCGGATCTCTGTGAGTTCCAGACCAGCCTGGTCTACAGAGCTAGTTCCAGGACAGGCTCCAAAGCCACAGAGAAACCCTGTCTCGAAAAACCAAAAAAAAAATTTCTAAATACTTTATTACTTATTGTATGGGTGTGCATTGCACACATGACATGGCTCACACTCAGAGGTCAGAGGCAGCTTGCCGGAGCTGCTTCTTTCATTCCACCTGTGGGCCTAGGGATCAAATCAAGGTCACCAGGTTTGGTGGCAATCATCTTCAGCTGCTGGGCCATCTTCCAGAACCAGAAAAGCCACTTATGGAATAATGTTATTAAAAAGGAAAAATCTATAGAACAACACATATGATGTGCAGATAATAATCAGATTAGAACCTAGTAGGACAGCATGTTTGCTTATGGGTGACAGTACTGGGATAGAATTATGGGTAATTTGTTTTCTGTTTTCATATATTGTTGTACTATGAAATTTTTATAACTGGAGAGATGAGCAGGGAATTCAGGTTTAACACAAAAATTATTATGCAGAAGCTAAGAGCAAAGAATATTCTAACTCTGACCCAGAAATTTCAGAAAAGCCTCCAATTGATCCTTGACATCTGGGCAAAACACAGGATGAATGGCAGTTCTGCAGGTGACAGATGAGGAATGGCTGGGCACTGCCAGGCCAAGAGCCACAGACAGCAATGGGGGCAAGAGAGCATGTCACTTTTAGCATACAGCATTGGTGGTTAACAAAGCTGAAAGGGGCCACATGGAGGAACACACATATCCAGAGAACGTTCTGCAAGGCAAAGCTAGGAGTGGGAGTCAGAGGGAAGAGGATATTTTATTATTGGCTCTTCTTGGTATGTTAATTCTTTTGCCAAAAGCCCTTAAAAGGTTTTCCATCACACTTGGAATCAAATTCATTGTCCCTGCCGAGGCCTCCAGGCCCCAGCGTTCTCTGGCTTTGATGCACACTCACCCACGTGCCCCATGTCTAAAGACCTTTGCAGTTCCCCTTCCCTGTGGCCTCCATGTGCCCCATGTCATCCTAGTATCTCAAGTGACTTTCCTCTGTATCTTCTCAGTCAGATGACACCTCTCTCCCTGGTAGGGTCTTCCCCAGCCATACTGTCTCAAACCATCAGTCTCCATTCTGTATCTTAGGTTACTGCTAGCTGACATTGGCATGTGTTTTCTATTTCTACCTGCCCCCCGCTAACACCCCCACCCCAAACCACACTAGAATGAAGGTGGGATTGGCTTTAGATGTGTTTTAAAATCCAGTGTATGTTTCTTAGTGGGGTGAATCTTATATTCCATTTAGTGTACAGTAAGTTCATTAGTTAAAGACATGGGTTTTGGAATTAGTAATGGCTGGATTCAAATCCCACCTCTCAGCCTTACAAGTCATATGACCTCAGGGAACTGATGTCCCACCCCTCTTCCTTTCCTCTCTGTAGTGGAAGGCTAAGGTCTCATAGGGTTATTTTGACTGTTAAAATGGGACGCCAGGCAAGTCTTTCAGCACGACTAGACAGTAAGCGCAATGGTGAGCAGGTGGCTGGGCTTTCAACCCACAGAAACATGAATGAAGAACGTGAAGACTGGAGGAAAGTTAAGTGACTGATTACATTTGAACACTGGGTGCCTTGACATAAACATTTAGGTGTGGGGTTTCTTTGTCACTGGCCTGCCTTCTCCAAGGGTAGACATAAGCTGGAACCTAGAAACATCCCACCCCATTTAGATGAGACCAGTGTTGGACAGGTCTCACTAAAAGTTGCCATAGTACCCATGCACAGAAATAAAAACTCTAAGACAGAAGTTGGTACCGGGAGTGGGGTATTGCTGTGATGGGCTTGGCCAGGCTTTTGTTTGAGGGAATATGGACCTTGGGACTGTGGGTTAGAAAAGCAGTTGACCACTTTAAGTGTTGCTTAATAGGCCATCCTAGTAAAAGCATGGAAGACATGTGGTGTGATTTGAATGTGAGTTGAGTTTGATTTGAACTTTGGGTGCCTGGTTCAAGAGGTTTCAGTGGAAAAGAATATTAGTATGTGACCATGAGATCATTCTTATAATACTTTGATGAAGAATGTATCTGCCTTTTGCTCTTGTCTGAAGAGTCTGCCTGAAGCTAAAGTGAAAAGTTTTGGATTAATTCCATTGGCGGAGGCAATCGCAAAACAGCCTAGTAGAGACTCTTCGTGTGGTTATTAGTGGTAATTCTAATAAAGATTTCTAATGAAAAGGAGCAAGCTGAGCAGGGTAAATTACAAAATATAAATTCTGAGAAAAAGGATAACCAGAAAGTGGAATGGAACTAAGTCCTGTCAAGGAGATAAACAGATTAAAACATGGAATAAAGGGGATAAACAGATTAAAACATGGAATAAAGGGAGTGCTAATTTTAGGGCAAAATCCCACCCAACTAAGTTTCCAACTTGTGAAAAGGAAGTTAGGAAAAGCTTAGAGCCAGTTATGGTGGTACAATCTTTAATCCCAGGACTTAGAAGGCAGAAACTAGCAGATCTCTGAGTTTGAGTTCATGCTCAATGGAGCAAGTATAAAGACAGCCAAGCTTAGGCAGTGAAGGTAATCATAAAAAAAAAAAAAAAAAAAAAAAAAAAAAACCCAGAAAGTTCATGAAGATGTAACTGAGCAAGAGGGCAATGTTGTAGGAAACAGCAGAAGTTGGCAACTTTGGTCACATTGTTTTGCTTTTGAAGTTAAGGAAAGAAGAAAGATGTGGAATTTGACTCCACAACTAAGGAAAATCACTAAGGCAGGGCATGTATCAAGGTGTCCCTGAATAGAGACCCAGAGGGGCCATTGTGTGAAGCTGTGAAGGTGAAGCCTGGATTGCCTTGGAGATTGCAAAATGTTGGAGATGACAGAGCCATGGGATACCCACTCAGGAGAGCTGCTAACAGGGAGTGGGAACAACTCAAGAAAAAGAAGTCTGTTGAACTCAACAAAGCTGAAAGAAGTTGGAGATCCGAAGAGTGTTTTGATGTCAGACATGCAGATACAGAGTTTGGAGTTTGCCCAGCTGTTTTTTGGTCTTCTTTGGTCCAGTATTTCCTCGCTATGTTCTGGAATGGTAATGTATATCCTGTGCCATTATATGTTGGAAGTATGTGATCTGTTTTTTAATTTTGATTTTACAGGAGATTGAATTTCAGAAGAGACTTTGAACTTTAGACTTTTAAATAAGTTCAAGAGTTGTTATAGACTATGGGGACTCTTGAAGGTGGACTGAATGCATTTTTGCATTATGATATGGCTACAAGTTTTTGGGGGCCAAGGAGTGGAATGTGGTTTAAAAGAAAATGGCCCCCAAAGATAGTGGAATTATTGGGAGATGTGACTTTCTTAGAGTAGGTAGTTTTGTTGGAGGAAGTGTGTCACTGTGAAGGCGGGCTTTCAGGTTTCATGTATGTTCAAGCCATGCCCAGTATCTCAATTCAGTTCCTGTTGCCTGGCAGTCAAGATGTAGGACTCTCAGCTCCAGGGTCATGTCTGCCTGCATGCTGCCATGCCCCACCATGATGATAATGGACTAAACCTCTGAACTGTACGCCATGACACTCAGTGTTTTCCTTTAGAAGAGTTGATGCAGTCATTGTGTCTCTTCACAGCAAAAGTCACGTTAACTAAGACAACATGATCTTGCCTCTTATTCATCTCCTCCAACGGCTCCTCTGCCACCTGCTCTCTGGCCTGTGGCATTTTTGGAGCACTGACAACAGTGCAGTAAGTTCCAGGAAGGTGTCTTCTGCAACCTTAGTGTTGGAAGCAGTGAACCCCCCAGATCCTAAATTTCTTATATACAACTTGTTTTCCTCTGCTCTGAAACAGCCTGCAGCTGCTCTGAGCACGAGACCCTCGGGAGTTCCTGATGGCAGGGGAGTGATTTCTGGTGGGTTTGGCTGGGGCGTGGCTATCCCTATAGAAGCTGCCCCTGAACACAATAAAGTGGGCATTCTTGGGGCATTCTGGCATCAAGGATGAACCGTGTCTCTGTCTGAGTCTTTGTGCGTTTCAATCTCCAGCCCCTTGCCCAGTTCACTAACTATATGGTAGCACATAGAGCGCAGATGGCATGGTGCGCTACACCTTAGATCACTGGTGACCAGCCCAGCTTTCAGGACATGAAGGCAGCCTCCAAGCTAAATTCCAGACTCATACATGTCGCTCAGCATGATAAGATGTGAGAGGCAGAGTGAGGAGTCCTTGGGAAGGAAGCAAGAAGACAGCAGAGGGCCCTGGGGAGCTGATGTGCTCCCAGCTGGCTTCACTACCCAAACAGTACTGTTAAGTCTGGCGAGAACAACTGTAGACCCAAACGGAACTAAGATAGGCTTAGCTTTTTCTTCAGAGTTAATGTGTTAGACAGTTTTATGTCAATTTGACACAAGCTCGAGTCATTTGAGAAGGGATTGAGAAAATGCCTCCATAAAACTAGTCTGTAGGCAAGCCTGCAGGGCATTTTCCTGATTAGTGATTGATGGGGAGAGCCCAGCCCATGGCGGGTGGTGCCATCCCTGGGCTGGTGGTCTTGGGTTCTGTAAGAAAGAAGGCTGAGGAAGTTATGGAAAGCAAGCCAGTAAACAGTACCCCTCCATGGGCTCTGCATCAGCTCCTGACTCCAGGCTCCTGCCCTGTTAGAATTCCTGTCCGGACTTGTAATGATGAACAGGGATGTGGAAGTATACATCAAATAAACCCTCTCCTTCTCAAGTTGTTTTGGTCATAGTGTTTTACAGCAGCAATGCCCACCCTAGCTAGGACAGTTAGTTTTATCTTTGCATGCAGCCTCCTGATAAACTTCTGTGATAACAAGAAGAGCTACTAATACCTTCAAGGTAATATGTAACTGGATGTTTCTCTCCTGCCCTCCAGTTCTCCAATACCTATTCTGAGGTTTAATATTAATTACAAACTGTTTGACTGATGGCTCAGGCTTTTTACTAACTAGCTTTTGCATCTTAAATTAATCATTTCTACTAATCTGTATATGGTCATGTGACCATGACCTGACCTTACCTCACAGTTGCTTCTCTAGCATCTGATGGCATCTCCTTGACTCTGACCTTTTTCTCCCTGTATCTCTGTTTGGATTTCCTGCCTGACTTTATTCTCCCTGGCTATTGACCAAATCAGCTTCTTTATTAACCAATGGTAATAAAACATATTCACAGCCGAAAGAAGAGCGTCCCACATCAGTAATATAAATTATTTCAATTATTAATGTACTAGAGATTAAGAAATTCCATACCAGATGAACATCAACAAGATATTCATGGGAGTTCTTTAAAATTTTAAAGGATCAACAAACTTATATTAATCGCCTGTGAGTTCTCCAAGGCGCACAAGTTTATGTTGTCAGTAATATCATTATAAATAGTTGACTAAGATAAAAGAAACAAACACTGAAGAGAAAACCTAAATGATGGCTAATTTGAGTTTTGGAGGACTTCTTGTGTTGCTACAATAAAGCTTGAAGCTGATAAAAGCAGAGTTTATTTGGCTGAGGATTCTGATAGTTAGAACAAGATTTTCTTCTGGAGAAAGTCCCCTGGTCACATCTCTTTATGGCAGAGAATCAGAAAGGGAGCCAGACACATACATGAGGTAAACCCTTTATAACTTGTTCTCCGTGGTTGAACCTGGGCCTTCAAGAACTCCATTAATGGCAGGACCAGCCACCCTGTCAAATGTACCTGGAAAGGAGTGAGGAGTGAGAAAAGAGAGAGACAAAGACAGAAGATAGAGTCGGGAGGGCTGTAGTGAGCACTGCAGCAGGCTCGTGTTTATTTCTTTAGCCATTTTATACCCGAAGCAAAAAAAGGGAGGGCATTAGACTTCCTTCCTGTGATACAAGGAAGGAACAAGCATAATTGCAGCCTTAATTCTCAAAACATCTAGTAACCACGCTCTTAGGCAAACATCCTGATATTTGATTTTGAGGAGCAAGACATCTAGTACCCACGCCTGTGGTCAAACATCCTGTTTTGGCCTTGGCAAACTTGAACTTTGACCTTGAGTCAAGATGGAAATAGAGGGGCTGGCAAGATGGCTCAGAGGTGAAGAGCATTGCCTGCTCTTCCAAAGGTCCTGAGTTCAATTCCCAGCAACCACACGCTGGCTCACAACCATCTGTAATAGGGTCTGGTGCCCTCTTCTGGGCTGCAGGTATGCACACTGACAGAATATTGTATACATAATAAATAAATAAATAAATAAATAAATAAATAAAGAAATAAAGAAATATTTCTTGCTCCCACACATTAATACCTTTAGAGAATTGAGCCCTATGACCTACATACACACAGATACATATCAAATTTCAAGGGTTGACATGTTTTTAAACATGTCCATATTCTATGGTAACAAACCTATTCCATGCAATAAGTTTAGATTGATTTCTTATGATGTTCTAAACTAGAATAGGAATCACGAGGCCACAAATAATCCTGCTCACATTACCTCTAATAGTTACTAGCAATTTGTCAAGAATGTAGTTTAAAATGCCTTAAATAAACGTAAGGTAGAAGGTTTCCTAAGAAAAGTGATTGAAAATTGCCATACAGGACAACAGCAATAAGCTGGGGAGGAGAGCTGGCCCACTAAAAATCTATAAAGAGGGAGGGTTTCTCATCCCAAGGGAGCTGTCCGCAAAAACAGGAAGCCTTCAGACTGGGAATTGCTGGTTGTCCCCATACTTCAGCCCTTAAAGGGTCCCAGTGTAGAGAGAAATGTCTGGAAGGACCTCCAGTTACCCCTAAGGCAGTGGCAAGTGGACACTGGAGCAAGGCCATCTCCTGGTACTACCAGCAAATGACTCTGTGCAGACACCATCACTTCCTCTACAGAGTTCACACATCGAGAGAAATGGCAGAAGAGAAACGAAGTTTCCCTGTGGGCCACCAGAATGTTTGTGCGGGGTGGCAATGACAGAAATAGGGCAAGCCAGGAAGAGGGAGTAAGGAGTCCGTGTAAGTCAGTGTGGGACCGCTAGAGGGCAGGGCGGTAAACAGTGACCTTCGGTGCAGAGGCATCCTCCCGGCTGCCTTGACGTGCGGAGAGAGGTCTGCAGGAGCAGCCAGGGGGTCCTGTGGCGTCGCTGTACTGCAGAACAATTACAGTTGGGGTTGACTGTGGTCAGCAACAGCCTGGCTCTGAGGGAATGGCTGTCTTGCTATGAGGCAGAGAGAGCTCGGCACAGCTACCAGTCCTAAACTGGCATCTGTATAAATCGTAAAGGCCATTTCCATTTAATTAAACTCTCTCTCTCTGTCCATCACCTGTCCTCTGTCCATCAGTCGCCCCCTCTGTCCATCAGTCGCCCCCTCTGTCTATCTCTCACCCTCTGTCCTTCACAAAGTCCAGCCCTAGCAGCAGCCTCCACTAGCTCCACGTGGTCTCTTCCCTACTCTCTGCTGAATTGAAGACCACAGCACCAACTCTTACACAGTTGCTTTCCTTTTTTTCCCTACCCTGAAGGGGAAGACAAATCCAGTCATCCACTTGACAGTTATTTAGTCTAAGCACTGTGTCATAGGAGCTGTGGATCACTGATACCCAGAAACACGAGTGTTGCACGTGACTATTCTGGGACGCATCATACCTAACCCAGTACAAATGTCCATGTGGTAAGTGCTTTGATGTGGACCAGGTGGATACTGGAAGGATGTGTAGGAACAACGAACACAAACAGGTGAGAACCAGCCAAGGCTTCTGGGAGACATCAAAGTCTGAGGGTACTTCTAAGGAAAGAGGATTCAAGTGGGAGGAGTTGCCTTCATCACTCCTGTGACTGACAGCTGCCCAGGAGAGACTCCAACTCTGCCCCACTCCCACCCTCCCCACTTGGGAGAATATCATACGGAATGCAAAGTGAGCAATAAGCTAATTGAAGAAATATGAATCTTCCCTAACTTAAAATGTAATAAATTATTTACATGGAAGAGTCCATTTCACCCATGCAAATGCACTCCCAAAAGGATTGTATACACCAATTATGATGCCTTATACACAACAATAGATAACTCAGGAACAGCCAATTACACTAAACAACAACCCTAAAGCTGGTCCCTACTAAGAAGGGATGCACTGTGTAAACAAACATTTTAAAAACAGGACTGCTTTTTATCATTGTGTTTCTCTATGCACAATAAATCCCACCTGACACATGGATCCCTAGCCTTCAGGCATAGAACACTGCTGCTTAGCAATCTGAAAAGGACAATGCAGACTGAGAACCATGGCAATTACGCTGTGTGCATGTAGCTGGGCTAATGTCAGGAGGCCCTCTGACTCAGAGCAGATCAAGGGGGCAGAAAGAGCAAATCACTCCCCCCACCCCCATGCTAGAAGCCCACTCGCACTCAGAAATGGCACAGGTGCTATGACTGTATAACTCTGACTCCAACCCCACCTCCAGGAGACCTCAGAATAGGAGAGAGCCACCCACTGCTGTGCCCTGCCCACGTGCAACAGCAGAGGCTTGGGCGTTCCAATGCAGGGGCACGTGATTGTTATGACTTATGATGGTGTCTCACGGAGGAATGATTACCAGAAGTGAGTCACTTCTTTCTAGCTTACTGATGCCAGCACCTGCTTTGTTATCACAGAAGACCACAGAAGCGACAGTGGGCAGAGTTCCTACCTCGGATGTCACCGCTAGGGATCGAGGTAGAGAGAAGCAGCATGTGTCTCCGAATATTCTCCTAACCTGGGGGAATGGGCCAGAATGAAGTACTGGCAAATTTTTGTCTGTTTGTATAAAATTCTAAATCAAATACAAATGTTTAAGAT
The DNA here is from genome assembly GCF_000317375.1 of Microtus ochrogaster. Taxonomy (NCBI): domain Eukaryota; kingdom Metazoa; phylum Chordata; class Mammalia; order Rodentia; family Cricetidae; genus Microtus; species Microtus ochrogaster. The sequence goes on from NC_022020.1 coordinate 58,569,392, forward strand.
AGAAGATGATGGGGCTCAGTTTTCTGTCCACTCTCAGTAGGAAAATACTAATGGTTCCTTCAAGATAGAGATCAGGCAGATGACACTGCGTCTACTAGCTACCAAGGGAGATACATAACAGTATCTACACTGCTGCGCACATGAGAAATGTCAAGACATGGCTTCCTAAATTCAGGCTTCAGAGTAGCTTAAGATGAACTTTTTGAAGATTCTGTAAAGTGACCAGCAGCAGACAGAATGGAAAGGGGCATGCCACTTAATAGAAGGGATTTGTAGTGGCTAAAATCAATGTTTACACAAGTGTTACCTAAGGGCAGTCCCTAATCTGTATGCCTGTCAACTAAAACTCTAGCAGAAAAGCCAAGATTATTGGTTTGAGGTATCAGACTTTTGGGGTGATGGTTATAATCGTGACAGGGCAAGACAGTGCACAAAACCCTGGAGAAGAAGGAGCCACAAGGGGAGAAGACTCCAAATCAATACTCATTCAGATATATGGTGATATTTTGTTTGTGCTCTAATAAATAAAGCTTGCCTGAAGATCAGAGGGCAGAACTAGCTACTAGTTAACCATAGGGACCAGGCAGTGGTGACACACACCTTTAATCCCAACACTTGGGAGGTGGAAGCAGGAAGATCAGGAGTTACAGGCCACACTGGGCTACATGAGATTTAACCGGTCTAAAAGAGAAACAGAATTCACACCTTTGATTCCAGCAATTGGGAACTCATGCCTTTTATCCCAGCACTAGGGAGGTAGAGACAGGAAGTGATATGGCGGGAATAGACAGGAGCACAGCCTTTTCAGTCTGAGGATAAGAACTTTAATGACTAGCTGCTTTAATTCTCTGATCTTTCATCTTTCACCCCCCAATATCTGACTCCGGGTTTTTATTATTAAAGCCAATTAGATACGTGCTGAACAGATATCTGCTGTTAATGGGACTGAGGTGCCTCTAAGGCTCATGTGGCAAACCGCAGCTGGGAAGACAGAAGGATGGGTAGGCACAACGTGTGCATCAGAAAAACAGAGACGAAGTTCAGGTACTGAACACCACTAAACTGGAGGGGCTTCCCAAACACCGTTGGCTTTTCATTAGAAGCCCAGAATGATCTTAGATGTTAATAACCTATGTCCCAGGAACTAACTGGAGAGGTGGAAATATGCAGTGAGAACAGAATAGAAGAAACATTTGATAAATAATCTCAGGCAATACACCCCAAAAACTATTGTGACTTGATTCTAAACTGTCCCCCAAGTTTTGGGTTTTAAATCCTTGGACTTGAACTGCTGGCACACTTTTGGGAAGTTATGAATCTAATAGGAAGTGGGACCTCACTGGAGGAAGGAGGGCACTAGGGATAGAACTTTGAAGACTCTAGCCTGGGCTTTGGGCCTAGCCTAGCTCTCTGCTTCCTGGCCTAGCTTGATGTAAAAAGCCAGCATCACACACTCCTACCACCATGAGCTGGGCCTTTCCCACAAGCCTTCACACAAGGACAGCCTGAAACTGCAGCCCAAACTAAAGCTTGCCTTTTTAGGGTGCTTCTCTGGGGTGTTTTGGTCACAGTAACAAAATGGAATCTAATGCAGAGGGATAAAGACAACCATTTCATCAGACTCCCCACCAGAAGCCATGCAGAGAGGGGAGTAGCATATTTAAGATATTTAAAAAAAATCATCTACAGGTAGCCATTGAGAGTATGTTAGAAAGAGAGACGGAGAGGTCCTAAGAGGTTATTGTCTCATGAAAGAAACTGATATATAATTACCTTTCTGGAGTTTGTGGGTTTTGTTGTTGTGATAGTTAAGGGTTAAAGAGTGTTCAGCAGTTAAGAGTATTAGCTGTTCTTTCGGAGCATCCAGGTTTGAGGGGCATCACAACTGTCTGTAATTTCAGCTCCAAGGAATCTTTTGATTTAAATTTTAGTAGGACACTTGTGTCTTAAAATGTATTGAGTTACTGCTTGGTGATGGCACATAACTTTAATCCCAGCACTTGGGAGTCAGATGCAAGTGATCTCTGAGTTCAAGGCCAGTTGGTCTACAGAGCAAGTTCGTATACTTGCAAGACAAGCATTTGTGAATGGCCAGAGGGTCTTTGAAGAAATCAAATAAGCTCTCTTGAGTCACCCCCGTGCAGCCTAGGCTTGGCATGAGACTCAGACATGCTCCGTTCTCACCCTGCTCTGTGCTGCTTCTTGGTTTTCCTGTCAAGATGCCTGAGGAAGTGCACCATGGAGAGGAAGAGGTGGAGATCTTTGCCTTTCAGGCAGAAATTGCACAGCTCATGTCCTTCATTATCAATACTTTCTATTCAAACAAGGAAATTTTCCTTTGAGAGCTGGTCTCTAATGCTTCTGATGCCTTGGACAAGATTCCCTATGAGAGCCTGACAGAGCCTTCCAAGTTGGACAGTGGTAACGAGCTAAAAGTTGACATCGTCCCCAACCCTCAGGAGTGGACACTGACTTTGGTGGATACAGGCATCGGCATGACCAAGGCTGACCTCATAAACAACCTGGGAACCATTGTTCAGTCTGGCACAAAGGCTTTCATGGAGGCTCTGCAGGCTGGTGCAGACATCTCCATGACTGGGTAGTTTGGAGTTGGGTTCTACTCAGCCTGTCTGGTGGCAGAGGAAATGACTGTGATCACAAAGCACAATGACGAAAAGCAGTAAGCCAGGGAGTCCTCTGCTGGTGGGTCCTTCACAGTGCGTGCCGACCATGGTGAGCCCATTGGCCGGGGCACCAAAGTGATCTTTCATCTCAAAGAAGACCAGACAGAATACCTGGAGAAGAGGAGGGTCAGGAAGTGGTGAAGAAGCACTCACAGTTCATAGGCTATCCCATCACCCTATATCTGGAGAAGGAACGAGAGAAGGAGATCAGTGATGATGAGGCAGAGGAAGAGAAGGGTGAGAAAGAGGAGGAAGATAAGGATGATGAGGAGAAGCCTAAGATTGAAGATGTGGGATCGGATGAGGAGGATGACAGTGGCAAAGATAAGAAAAAGAAAACAAAGAAGACTAAGGAGAAATATATTGATCAGGAAGAGCTGAATAAGACTAAGCCCATTTGGACCAGAAACCCTGATGGCATCACTCAAGAGGAGTATGGTGAAGTCTATAAGAGCCTCACCAATGACTGGGCGGACCACTTGGCAGTCAAGCACTTCTCTGTGGAAGGCCTGTTGGAATTCAGAGCATAGCTCGTCATTGTGCGGTGAGCTCCCTTTGAACTTTTTGAGAACAAGAAGAAGAACATCAAACTCTATGTCCATCATGTGTTTGTCATGGACAGAATAGCAGGATTGGGCATTGTTGGTTTGTTCAGCCTCATTTCTCATAGGACCCAGAACCACTTCTCCAAGGAGGTTCTCACAGTGGGCTAAACCCTACCACATCAGTCACTAGTTAAGAAAATGTCACTGACTCTTACCATACAATAATATAAGATGGGAGGAGATAGCTCTCAGTCAATCTCATTCTGAGAATTCCTGAAGGTATGATCGCCACTTTGGACTGAGGTAGAGGTAAGAGCCAGTGGCTGGCTGTTTTGCATTTCTGACCTTCAGGCAAGCTTTACTTATCAAAATACAAATGAAATATCACTACACATGACATAACACTAGGACTAGCCTTTCACTGCACTGCATTTGCTTGTGCTGACTGTAAGCACCACTTTGTGTGTGAATTGCTTTAGTCATAGAAATGAGAAGTGCTGTTTACACTGCTCTTCCTGCCCCATTACTCTGATCAGAACTTCCAGCATTTCCTTTATCTGTGAAGGCTTAGCTTTACTGCATGGCATGAGTCCATGATCCTTTTCTCATTGTCACATGCATGTACATATATACATACATGTATACATATATATACACATATATATATTCCTATATGTGTGCTCTTGATATCTTGACTATTTTGTGAAGACCTTCTTCTCTGGTTGCATCTATTAGGGGTTTTACTACCATTTGTATTTTAATATTTACTCATTCTTTAGATTTGAGGATTTTTTCTGCTGTAATTTCATTGAATAAATTTCCTTTGCCTTTGGTATTTATTTAAGTTCCTGTCTGCACCATGGATTCTTAGACTTGTTCTCTTTATGTCCTAGGATTTAATGTCCTAGAGTTTCTTAGATATTGATATGAAATATTATTGGATGATAATAACAAAAATATAGTTTGTGTTTTCTATTTGTTAAGGTATGATCTGTGGCCCTGGATATGGTCTCTTGTTGACTGAGGTTTCTGTCCTGCCCAGTTCCCACAGTCATTAAGTCTCAAAGAAATCACACAAAGGTCTACATTAGTTATAAACTGACTGGCCCAGTATCTCAGGTTCTTCTCATTAACTAATTCTTCTAACTCATATTAGCCCATAATTCTTGTCTATGTTGGCCACGTGACTTGGTACCTTTTTCAGCAAGGCAGTCACATCTTTCTTCCTTTGCGCCTGGGTCAGGACTGCAGAATGCGCTTCCCTCTTCCTAGAATTCTCATTGCCCTGCCTCTACTTCCTGCTTGGTAATCCTGCCTATACTTCCTGCCTGGCTACTGGCCAATCAGCATTTATTTAAAATATACGTGACAGGGTACAGACTGTTGTCCCACAGCAGTCTCTTGGTTAGTATTCCATGTGTGTGTGAGAAGAATTTGTATGCTGTTGTTGTTGAATGGGGTATTCGGTAAGTGACAGCTAAATCCAGTTGATTGGCAGTGCTGTTCAGTGCAACTCTGTCACATTGCTTCTTCTGCTGTGTATTGTCAATTACTGACTGAGGGCTGATGAAGTTGCTGCTGTTATCAGTGAATGTGTTGATAGTTTATTGTAGTATTTTACCAGCCTTGATTTTCATACCTTCTAGTCTTTTGCTTGGTCACATGTGTGGGTCTTAGAAACCCATTTTTTAAATGAAGACAAACAGACTAAGAGGAAGGAGCAAAAGCATCATATATACCTTGAGAACACTAATCAGGAAAGAGAGCTGGAGCAATCAGTACTATACAGAATTTAACTTCCCACGCCAAAGTCGGGAAACGCGCTGCTGTTGACTACAGCTCAGTCCCAGGCACCTCTGTCCCTTTATTCCTGCCTACCTCACCCTCTGCTTTAACTGCTGTGATGCTCCCTAAATGAGCAAATTGTAAAATATTTAATCAGGTTCTCAAATTTGTTTTACAAAACTGCTAATCTTGAGTATGAGCAGGCTTGAAAAAATGCCTTTGTATTCTGGGAAAGGTGAATTGCCAACATCACTGGTGTTTCTCAATAAAGAATAAATGAGATGAAATAATTAAATAACATTTAAGCAAAGTAAACTTCAGAACAAGCAAAATTACCAAGGAGGCATTAGGGATAAAAGTGTCAGTTCTCCAAGAAGACTCAAAAATCTCTAAGGTATATATGCCTCGTGACAGGAGATCCAGACACATGAGGCAAAAAAATGATCTTCAGAAACAGATAAGCACACTCATAGGTAGCCAACAGCACTCAGTCAGTAATCAGCAGATGGAGAAAACTCAGTGTGAACAGAGTTAAGCTGAACAACACCATCAATCAATTGGATTTAAGTGGCATTTACAGGATACATCATCTAACAACAGCAGAATACAAATTCTTCTCAAGCACACATGGACTGCTAACCAAGAGACCATAACCAGAGTCATAAATCATATGTTGATAAATATAAAGCAGAAACCAAAGTATACTCTTGGATCAACAAGGTATTAAGCAGAAAATCAACAACAGAATGATATCTATAAATCTCAAAACATTTGGAGACTAAATAACTTGCTTCTAAATAACACATGTGTAAAAAAAAAATCAAAGAGGGCTCGAGAGATGGCTCAGTGAATTGCTTCCAAGCAGGCCTGACAATCTGAATTTGATCCCCAGAAAGGAAAGGGGGAAAGGGGGGGAGAACTGACTCCCCAAGTTGTTCCCTACATCCACACATCCACATGCACAGAATAGGACATGCACCTGCCCTGCACTTACCTCTCTCTCTCTCTCTCTCTCTCTCTCTCTCTCTCTCTCTCTCTCTCTCTCATATATATATATATATATATACACACAAATACAGTTTAAAATCAAAAAGAAAATTAAAAATATTTCAAGAAAAGGAAAATAAAAACTTAACCTAACTAAACATATAGTTTATAACTCAACAGGAAATTTTAAATAAAGCTATGGGAAGTTGAAATTACCTGGCCCGAGTGAGAAGGAAACACAGAGCATGCAATAAACCTGCTTAGGAGTTTATTAGAGGCATGTACAGGCCTGCGGAAGTCAGTGTGCGGGGGGGGGGGGGGGGGGGGGGTAGGGGATGATGGTCCAGCTTTTAAAAACTGCCTAGCTGGGGGGTTGAGGTGGCTACATCATATGCAGATGACAAGGCTCACACATGTGTCCAAGGGCTTAGCTGGGTCATACGTGGATGATATAATCCACACGTGGGTCATGTGGGACCCTTTAACATCCTCAGGGGCCCTTAGGCACTTCTGCCCGAGGGCTTGTCTGCATATGCATGGCCCCTAGAACCTGAAACCTTATTGTGTCTGAAATCATTACAGAAGTAATTTGGCAATTAAAAAACCAACAAACAAAACGACATACAACTATGACAGTACTCAAGAACAGCCCTCCTGAGAACTGCATGGCCGGATATGTGAAGGTTTATGTCCATGCAAAACCTGAACTTGAATGGAGCTTAATTCATAAGAGATACAAACTGGACATCAAGATTTACTTTCCTAGAGGGCATGATTAATGACTGGGGACACAGGTGGTATGATGGAAGACTAGTCATCAATGAAAAGAAAAAGCCCACAGATGTATACAATGTTATGGGTCTGGGATCATTCCGAGGTTCACCAGTCTGATGATGAATAAATTTCAAACAAAGGTTTTATTCAGATAAGTGCCAGATCTACACCTGAGATCCAAGATTCCCAAGGTGTAGCACCAAGTTACACAGGTGGGGGCGTAGAAAGGCAGCGCTCACAAAGCTGCGTACTCCCTTCCTTAGGACACTTAGAGGCAAGAAAGCTTGTGTACGGAAGTGAAAACACAAGGCTAGTCATCTCACCCGAACAAGTTTCTTTAAAATTGTACAAGACCAGGCAATTACAAGAACAGCCCTCAGCATTCCTGGAAGTTGTCTGTCCTTGGCAAGTGGTGCTGGCAGGTTAGAGGCACTTTGTTCTACAGATCTCTTAAGCACAGTCGTTTAAACTTAATGTCAACCAGCACAATAGCAGCCCAGTGAATCTGCAGAGTTGTAGTTGAGTGGAAAATGTCAATCTCAAAAGGCTTCATTGTAGCCAGGCATCATGACCGCACCCTTGACCTCAGCACTCTCAAGAAGTAGACAGGTCATTGCATGCTTGAGGCCAGCCTGATGATAGAGTGAGTTCTGGTTAGCCAGGCTACATAGTGAGACCCTAATCTTCAAAAATAATAAGCAAGATAAATTAGAAAACTACAAACATTGCAGAAGGGCCCTTAGCCAACAAAACCTTGCTATAGCTGAATGACAAGTTAGAATGTCAGTATTTCTTGAAACAATAATTTAGATTCTTTGCTTAAAAGATGAATTTACATGTAATAATGAGATTTTAAAAACATTTTCATGATCTAATTGGAATATTCTTTAATTTTACAAATGCATCAAGTAAAGGAAAGTAGGAATGTCATAACACAATATTCAAAGTAGAGGGTCCTTAAGAAATTTTTGTGCATCCATTTCAACAAATAGAAGGAAACAGAGGCACAAAAAGGTGAGATCATTTGCCTTCATGCCTATGAACTGGTTTAGTTACTGTATATTCAGTAAATACCCAGCGCCCTCTGCTGTGCAGACTGCTGCAAAGATTGTAAACAAAAGCACAAACCCACTGTTTTTCTCGTAGGAGGGAGAAAGGTAAAGAAATTAAGTAAAAAAACCTATTTGAGAGACACTGATGCAGAAATACAGGGCCTAAAGCCTCGTCTTGGTGTATGCAGAAGGAAGGCAGACACTTTCTCTGGGGAAGGAAAGAGAAGTAAGCAGGGAAGATGTGGAGAAAACACAAAGTGACAAACACCTAGTCTGGCTGGGGCCCCACAAAACAGAGAGAGATAGCGGGCACTCAGCCACAGCGCCTGTTCCCAGGGAGATTAGAAAACAGACTCTCAAGTGGAGTTTATCTGCCGGCTCCATCTGCTCTTTCGCTGGGAAGGGTACACCTGGTGGCGAAACCCTCCCAACAACTGGGAAAGACCAAGCCCTGTGACCGGCTTCTGTTAAGTTTGGAAGTGAGCCACACGTTTTAGGTCTCCCTGAGTCAGGCCTGGGAACTGGCACCCCGTCCTGGAATAGAGGCAACCCTGACACTCCCTCAGGAGAGAAGACAGACCTGGTACCTCTCTAGGGGTAGATGTAAAGGTCCCTTTTTCTTTTTTCTTTTTTTTTCTTTTAAAGATTTATTTATTTATTATGTATACAACATTCCTTCCATGTATGTTTGTATGCCAGAAGAGGGCACCAGATCTCATTATAGATGGTTGTGAGCCACCATGTGGTCGCTGGGAATTGAACTCAGGACCTCTGGAAGAGCAATCAGTGCTCTTAACCTCTGAGCCATCTCTCCAGCCCAAAGGTCCCCTTTTCAATTCCTGAGTAGACCCTCAGACTCTGATCTCATCTGTGTCTCAGAATCTGGCTGCTTGCTCATGTGAAGCCCCGATGAGCCTCGTCATAGGTACCATGACCAAGAAGCAAGTTGGGGAGGAAAGTGTTCACTCGGCTCATACTACAGCCTTACTGTTTATCACCTTAGGAAGTCAGGACAGGAACTCACCCAGGGCAGGATCCTGGAGGAGGAGGAGGAGCGCTGCTTACTGACTTGCTCAATCCACCTTCTTATAGAACCCAGGACCACCAGCCCAGGGATAGCACCAGCCACCCTGGGCTGGACCCTCCCCCACCGACCACTAGATGAGAAAAGGCCACATAGCTGGATCTCACGAAGGCATTTCCTCAGCTGAGGCTCCTTCCTCTGGTGACCCTAGCTTGTGCCAAGTAGACACACAGACAGGATAGCAGCTACTTACTTACCCTGCTTTAGTATAGCAGCATGCTGGTTCCGACTCCATGAAGACAACCTTGGTGGAAGCCCTTACCTGAGTATAACGAGCGCAGTGGCCAATCAATGACCCATGTTTACCACGTGCGCTGATGGAGTTGCGACAGCCACTTTACTGCAGCCCCCTTCCTGGTTGCTGCTGTTGTTTCCTGTTTTAATCAACAAGAGCAGGTCTCTGGACGGCATCTCACCATACTTGTTTCTGGTAAACAGAACACATGTCTTCCCCCAGGAGGTCATTCTCCTGTTGGCGCAAATCAATTTAAGAGAAATTTATTTATTAAAACAATCTTTCCTCATCTTACATACCAATCAATCCCAGTTCCTACTCCCTCCTCTCCTCCTGCCCACCCACCCCACTTCCCCTCACCCCGCCCCCATCCACTCTCAGAAAGGAAAAGGCTTCCTATGCACTCCATCACTTTGAGGCAGGACCGCGGCTCTCCCCCACATCTGGGCTCACAGTTGTGTGTACACAGGTGTGCCGAGCATGTGCGTGCAGTCAGAGGACAACCTGTACGAGTCAGTTCTCCCCTCCCGCTTTGTGAATGCCTAGGATGGCAGTCCGAATTCAGGCTTGGCAGCAAGCACCTTTACCCACTGAGCCATCCTCCATTCAAACTTTGTGTGATTCCCCCCTTGCCTTTTAGGTTAACATCTCATAAATGTTAATACCTCATAACTGAGAATTTCTGGAAGGCCCCCACCCATCCTGCCGGTGGTGGGGGTGAGATGAGTAAACCAGGCCCCGGGCTCTGCAGTGGGCTCCCAGGGATGCATGATCGCTGCAGGACTCGGCTCTCCAGCTGTGATTCAGCTGTTATCATCCTAATAAGAACAGCTGTGCTTACTGCACCAGTCCCTTGCAAGATCAGGCCAGCTGCCACTCCTTCCTAGGCATGGGGCTGGGTCACCAGACCCTCACCTAAAAGGACAACCACTTACCCCTCTTGGCCCTAGCCCCAGTTGCACATGGTATTGGGAGGTGCTAGGGGACACTAGAGACGGATGGTCACTGGAGGAGGGACTGTATTGATGCAGCTGTTAGATTAGCACTCAGGCCATGCTGGACACCCACACTCCTGAAATAAAGCCCAATAAACCACTGGTTCACCAAGCTGGACGTGGATGGAATGGTTACTCTGGTCCGTTGTTGGTGCCCTATAGTGTACACGCCTCCTCAAGGAAGGTTTACAGAATGTTTACTCATGAGCAAACAGACAGGGAAAAGCGGCAACAAATGAACCTGAGGGCAGAACAAGGACAAAAATTTTCTCTTAAGATTGAAAATGCCATTTATAAAAAATGAGTAAGCAGTGTGTTGTTTTGCTTGACAAGGAAGGCCAAGTGATGTTTTTCTCGCATCTTAGCAACTGCACGTGAATCTACTGATATTTTAATTATCTTCTGTGTCCTGCGGCCCCGGCTCTGCCACAGCCGGAATATGTAGGTTCAAATTAAGACTCTATTGTTCTATTTACAGTAACACTCAGGAGTCAAAACCTGCTAGCTCAGAGAGGTTGAGTAGCAACTAGCTGTCCTTGCTTTTTGGCAGGAGACACTGCAAGAGACAGACTCTCCCAGCGTCCCAGAACCAAAAGGAAGCTCCAAACTCAAGTTCCCGCCCTTTCCTTCCTGTGCATCTTCTCTCTCCAAATTGCTGGCTTCTCTATGACCAGTTCCATTCCGCTGGCTGCTGGTTCTGTCCCCCAATTCAAGGTTTAGCTTTAGGGCAATCTCCGGATTGTCAGAGTACAATCAAAACTGCCAAGATCGGTGGTTTTAAAATTAATACCTTCACTATTCTCTTTATTAGCTGCATACCTAAATGAACATCATTGGTAAAATAAATATAAAACTGAATAAATGGCCCAAGGGTTTCTTGAAGGTGGCGGAGTGCTGGCTTCTCGTGTGTAAGGCCCTGGGGTTTGAAAAGGCTGGGGTGGGGGGCAGCAGACCAGAACCCTGACAGAGATCACACCTTAGTTTCACTCCACTAGAATGGGACAGAGCTAAGTAAGCAGGTCTCATGAAAACCACAACTTATGGGTGACCATCAGCAAGCACCCCCAAAACAAAAGCCCTTCAGCTAGCTCAGCAGACTTATGCAGGCTAAAGATAGCTTTCCCTACCCGGATGCTGGAAGGTCCCTAACCACTAGACTTTACACCAATCAGCTCCCAAACTAATCTTTCCTCCACCCATCAACCCCAGATTAATCCCTCCTCTCTGGAATTCCCCTAATTCCGCTTAAAAGGAGTCTCTGACCTTCTTTGGGGCTCGCTCTTTTGCCATCCCAACATTGGAATCAATAAAGCGCTCTTGCTGCATACGTGGTTGTTGGTTTTCTTTGGGGGCTTTTCTCATTCTAACAATTGGGGTGCGTTGACGGGGAGGCCCTCCAGAGACACCCCTGCCCCATGCTGAGCATCTGATAATCTGGCCGGTTGGTAAGTGCAGTGAGTACTCTTTGTCTTGTCTTGATCTGTCACCGTTCTCTGATTGTCACTGTGCAGAGGGTTTTACCTGTTCTCTTTCTCTGGGAAGCTTGAGCTAACTGAATCTGGAGGCTGAGGTTTGCCTGGCAGACTCACTAGAGGCACCTCCACCACGTGAGCTGGGAGACCTGGGTCCCTTTGGTTGAATGGAGAATACAGGTTGCGCCTGTTGCAAAACAGAGCTCCCAGGGATGCCTCCTGTCAGCCTGTGCCGATTCCTGGTTTCTTTTTCATGCGCCGAAACAGTACATTTCTGTCAGTGTTATTTTCGTGTCTTCTTGTCTGTAATGTTACCTCATTCCTTCTCTTAGGAGTGGGTCAGTCAAACTCAGCTTCCTACCTCGAGTCTTAGTTTGAACCGTTCCAAGGACTTTCAAACCCAAGCTGCTGACTTGGGGCTCATTGCCTGGAGGGAGTGGGGGTGTGCTTGATAAGGACATGGCAGGACTTTGGTGCCTCACAGAAAATCTGCAGTTGATCATTGGGGTGGCCTGTACAGGGAAGGTGACAATCTTTTTTTTGTAGAATACTGACTGCCAGGCAGACACTCTGTGCCAGCGCTGCTAGCTGTTGCTGTGCTCCCTGCTCCCTTAATTCACTGTGGACCAAGGTCCTTGCAGCCAGTTACTTCCTCTTCACCCTTTTCTGACACTGACACACACACAGTTTTGTTCATTCAGATCCAATGGGTTATAAATATTTGCCATTATTTAGAGGGGTGGGTTACAAATGATCACTGGTTAGAGTAAGAGGGGGAAAAAAAAACCCTGCTAGCCTCAGATGTTTTTTGTTGGTGCAGGTTTTTATGTGATTTGTTATGGCATATGTATGCTTCTGTTCTTGTTTAAAGTATTATAGGTATACAATATTCTAGAGTACTAAAGGAAACCACAAGAAGGACTTTGATAAAAGTTTTTATGGCGTCTGAAAAAAAGGCAGAGACTAAACTACTGAAGAGAAGAGAAAGAAGAAGAGAAGGCTGTCTGAAGTGAGAAAGACTGGCCGGACCAGAGGGGCAGAGATAGGAACTGAGGAGTATAGCAAGCTGTAGGACAGAGGAGACACGAGATTTGAGCATGTTATGTTAATCCTGCTGTTTTCTTCATTAAAAATAAAATAAAACAAAGCTGATTCACTACAAAATGTTTGTGTTGGGAATGTGGTCACACTCTTTAAAGGAGAGAGGGGGGATAGACCACTGCCTGCTGCACCCCTGTACCCTATCTTTCTTTCTCCAGGCAACTTGGAGAAAGAGTTTTCTATCCCGGCACCTTACCCCCAGGCACCCCAGGATGAGAGGTCCTAGAGGGCAGAACGGAAGGGATGGAGGGGCCCCCAACACGTTTCTAACTGTGCCAGTCCTCTTCACCACTGAGGAGAGGGACCAGATTATAACAGAGGCTCAGAAATTGGTTCCAGGCCCAGATGGAAGACCCGCCACCAATGCAGACCTCATAAATGTTGGGTTTCCTGTGATGTGACCCAACTGGGATTTCAACACGGAGAGAGGTAGGGAGAGGCTCAAACTCTACCTCCAGACTAAAATGGAGGTGTGTCCGGGCAGCTGCGAGGTGGCCCATAAATTTGCCCAGTTAGTCAGGTACTCCAAGGGCCTGAAGAAACACCAGGAACATTCCTAGAGAGGCTGATAGAAGCTTGTAAGACCTATACACTTATGGATGCAGAAAGAAGCACCAGAGAATCTCAGTCAGCCTGGCTTTTGTCAACCAGTCAGCACCAGATACCCACCGTAAATTGCAGAGATTCGAAGGTTTTGAAGATAAGAGGTTGGCTGAACCTTATCTCAGTTGCTGAGAAAGTATTCAGTAATAAGGAAACCCCAGAAGAAAGTAAACAAAGGGGCTCACAAAAGCTTTAGAAAGACAGATGCAAGGGCTTACCAAGATCCTTCTAGTTGCATCAAGCAGCCCAGCGGTTAGGAGACAGACAAGAGCCTTGGGAGACTCACTGCATAAAGGAAAGGGCCAGAAGCAGGGACTGTGCAAGAGGCCTAGTCTGCAGAAAGACCGATGTGCTTACTGTAGGAAGCTGGGTCATTGGAAGAAGGAATGCCTTGAATGACAGGGCTCAAGCGAAGGTACTGAAACTGGAAGAAATGAGTGACTGAAGGAGACAGGGCTTGGAGCCCCTCTCCAGGAGCCTTGGGTAACCCTAAAGGTGGAGAAACCCATAGATTTTCTGGTAGATACCAGAGCACAACACTCCATTCTAAAACAACCCCTAGGCAAAATGTCACCAGAACAGTCCTGGGTGCAGGGGGCTACAGAGATGAACCGGCACTCATGCACTACTTGAAGCTCAATAGACACAGGAAAGGGCCGAGTGACCCACTCTTTTATGGTCGTCCCTGAGTGCCCATACCCACTTCTGGGAAGAGACAATAGAGACCTGCTCCAGAATTGACCCAAACAGAAACCTGGGCTGGCAGCCCCCCCCCCCCAATAATACAGCTGAAAGCTGGGGCAATGCCAACATGTGCCAAACAATACCCAATGCCCAGAGAGGCCAAGCAGGGGATCACTCCCCATATTAGGTGCCTCAGAGGCCTGGGTATTTTGGTCCCTTGCCAGTTAGCCTGGAACATGCTCCTATTGCCAGTTAAAAAGCCCAATTCCAATTACTACAGACCAGTGCAACACCTGCCACTGGCTCCAGCCAGTCAGCCTATGCCTGCTTTCCAATGGGCGTATCCAGAGGACGGATTCAATGGACAGCTGCTGACCTGTGCAGAGCACAATGCCCGTCTGCGCTCTATGCGCTACCATACAGTTTGCGAGCTTCAGGCAAGGGGCTGGAGGTTGAAACACACAAAGATTCACACAGAGACAGGGACATGGACCTCTAGTCACTGGTAAGAAGCCCCTTATTCAATAGCACCAGGGAGGCTTTATATACCCAACAGTCAGGTGGGCCGACAGGTGAAAACCTTATCTTCTGATCCTCAAGGCCAAGGCAACACGTGCTCTCGTGAGGCAGAGCTGGTAAACAACTTTGACACAGCTTTCAGTAACTCAAATCAGAAGGAAAGTAAAGATCTCTAGCACGGAAGAGCAGCTGGAGGCCAGGACTCCAATGGTCCCAACAGACCAAGGGTTCAAGAACTCTCCTATCATCTTTGATGAAGCACTCCATGAGGACTTGGTGAATACCAAGCCCACCCCAAAATCAGTATGTGGATGACCTCCTAATGGCAGCCGACACCTTGCAAACCTGCAAAGCTGCCACTGATTAATCCCTCCTCTCTGGAATCCCCCTAACTTCGCTTGAAAGAAGCTTGTGACCTTCTTGGGGGGGGGGTGTTCTTTTGCCACCCCAGCACTGGAATCCATGAAGTGCTCTTGTTATTGCATATGTGGTTTTTGGTCTTCTTTGGGGGTTTTTCTCAAACCCTAACAAGTTTGACCTCTAGAACCACAAAAACAAAAAATAAAAACATGACTGCATTTGAATTAAAGAAGACAGCTAATAATGAGTATGCAGGGCCTGTAATTCACTGTGGCAATTGCAGTATGGGACACATTTTTTCTCTACTACAGGGATGAGCCTGGCAAGCAGATGGCACAGCTATTAATAGATCAGACAGCCTCCCCAGGTGCACAAGAGGAACAAGACAAAGTTCTTAGAATCCAATTACCATTTTCTCCTGACCCCTTTCAACTTGTTCACAGCTTATCATATGCATCTCGCTAGGAAAAGCTGTTTCTTCTATTATACCCCCACATACTGATCCCCAATGTGCAGGGCTTTCCCCCCAACAGCTATCAACTCTTAGAGAATCTGGATAGCGATAGCAATGCTAACACTACCTAGAGTTAGTGTAGCCCACTGGTTCAGGGTTAAGTCCCACAAGACCACCCCCACTTCAGATTACATCACAACCAGTGGGTCCCCAGACTACACACACTTGCAGCCTGCTTGGCTACAAATCAAAGTTTCTATAACCTATCAAGGTTAGCTTTAATAGCTGCTTGCCAGACTAGAATCACCTTTAGAACTGTCCTGATCGCCCTGGCTGATGTGGGAAGGCCCACCCTGACTGTAGGCTGCACCTTCTGCTGGCAGCCCAGGTATAAAGTGGATGTCAGCAGGAAGACACCTTGCCTCCTGCTCAGCTGGCCTTCCCTCTTGCTACCAAGTTGATTTGCCCCGCTGCTGCTGCTGGTTTGTTACCAGCATTTCCAAGCTATCATCATGGACTAGGGACCAGATTGCACTACTGAGGCTCCCTACCTTGTGGACTAAGTAACTGTTGCCCCTCCAGTTAGAATTACTGTAGGACCACTCGGATTATTGCAGCATCTAGTCTCAAGAACGAAGTAACTACTGGGTTCACAGATTCTCCAGTGTGATCTTGTTGTTCTTCCTATTCTAAAACCTACTTAAACTCATAAATATTATTTTTTTATCCCACTGAATCTGCCCTTTTAGAGAATTCTGACTAATACAAGCCCATTATTAGGAGTTTGGTAATTTTGCTGGGACAGCTTAAAAAAATGCAGGCAAGCACTGGATTCAGCTTTAAGAGTGTATACAAATCAGCAGCTGGATAAAGATGTTGCCTCAAAGGTCTCAGGCACAGGAACGTCCGTCTACATAGAATTGGGGTGCATCACTTTCCTGGCATATCAATGTGTTCCAACCAGGAAGCTCTCCAAACTTCACAGGTAAAGGATATAACACAGACACAGCCCATCGGTGTGATCAACAATCTCCAGCCCCAATCCAATCCCTGGATCAGCTGGAAATCGCAACTTTCTAGTCATGGCTTTGTCTTCCTGGCAACCAGCTCCCACCTTGAAGACATCCAAGAATCACCTCACTATAATCTGATCGAGAGGAAATTCAAAGGCACTTGAGAACTACCGTCAGGAGCTGGGTCCAACACAAGATGTACCCATCACTTAGGACACTACAAGGGTCTTAGAAACTCTGAACGGAGAACTGGGAGGGAAGATGAGGCAGACAGGCTGGCTGATGCCGAATGCGTTTTTGGCAAGCTGTTCCCTAAGGACACACGGAAAATCAGTAAGCAGATGTAACATCCCAGAGGGCTTGGGTTTCCTCACCTTTCCCAACATCAGATCTGTGCACACGGCACCTGCAGTGATGTCCACTTCACACAACTAGACGTACTTTTCATTGCACACCCCATACAGAGGCTGGACATGGCAGGGGTTTTTTAAATTAATTTTAAGTTAGCGTACGAAGAAATGAGTCCCATGACTACATCTTCATACCCTGTGTGACATTATACTTCTAACCCTCCCTCCCCCGGCCCTTTCCTGTGCTTGCTGCCTGCTCCCTTTGGCAGCTCCCAGATAACCCTCCCTTCTGCTCTCCTATCCCACCACCCCATTATCTTCTGTTTCTCCCTCCCCTCACTTCTCAAGATCTCCTTTCTGTCATGATCTGCACTTCATGCATGTAATTTCAACCTAGGTTCCACATATGAGATCAGATATATCGTTCTGACTTTGGCTTATGCACTTGCTGTAAGTCCCAGCTTTATCCCCATCCCTACAGGCAGTAGACTTTGAAAATACACAAGCTTTATTCAAATAAATTTTTGTTTCCGTAAGAAACAAGACTAGAAAATGGAAGCTTAAAGACATTACACATGAAATGTCAAGACTATTCTCTATACCCTACTGCCACTCAGTCCCGAGCCTGCAAAAGCCTCAGGTTAGGACATAGCGGGTGAGTCCTCCTCCTCGAACCTCTGATAGTCTCTGGCAATGCCGCAAGATGTTCAAGATCGCGTATAGCCTCTTGTCAGTTTTCAAATTCGTGAAGTCCTTTAGGTCAGCTTCCACGAAGAAATAACGACCTGGAAAGAGAAACACCAGGTTCTAACTTCCACGAGTCCCATTCTCACAGACGTTTGTATGGAAGCACCTTGTGAACGGCTGAGTCCTTCTTACTGACCCTATCCAAATAAAAACAGCGGAAAAGGGTATTCCTGCTAAAACAATGCCCCAGCGACTGAGGCAAACTGACATTGCTGGGGAGCCCTGCAGTCAAGGGCAGCGCTGGTGTGTCTTAACAGCTCACTTCAGAGACATTCTGCAGAGATGGTAAACAGGAAGGAACCCACGGCAAGTCCATTATTTAACTAGAAGACCTTGGGTGAGCTGAGGTCTCTTTGTCTAGTCTGCAAAATGGGTCAAGAGGACTAACGAGGACTAAAGCTTGAAGAGCTGTCCAGCACACAGTGACGTGCCAGCATGCACCATTTCCTAGAATTCCAGGCTTGTCCTCCTCCAAACGTGCCCTCCCTCATCGATTCCACGTTACCTTTTGTGTCCTTCGTTTCTTCATTAATAAATCTTTGGTAGTGATTTCTCTTCACGGAAGACATCGATGCTTTTGGTTGATGCATAATCTTGTATTTACTAACCACTGCCTTATTAATTTCTTTAATAACATCATTAATTTGACAATATGTCAAACGGGATTTCATGTACCTGGTTTTTAAAAAAAGTATGATTATTCTTTTTTATATTTTATATTTCTATTTTCTTTATCATATATTTAAATATCTACTCCTACTACTTTTTTAAACAATAAAATAAGGTAAAACAAAAACTTAGCACATTGGAATTGGATAGAAACAGAAGGAAAAGAAAAGGCACAAGAATCAGAGATCTACTCATTTGCACACTCAGGGATCCCAAAAAAACACTAAACTGGACAATTTATACACAGAGGACCTGGTGCAGACCCATGCAGGCCCTGCGTGTGCTGCCTCAGTTTGTGAGTTCAAACGTGCGTCAACATGCTGATTTAGAGGCCTTGATTCCTTGGTGTCTTCCATCCCCTCTGGCTCCCACACTCTACCTCCTCTTCAGTAGGGTTCCCTGAGCCCCCAGGAGAGGGATCTGACCGAGATATCCTGTTGGAGGCTGAGTGTTCCCATGTACGCAGTTATTCTTTAGAAATCGTCACTCACACTTTTCCTTTGAGATGATAATGTAATTACATTTCTCCCTCCCCCATGATAGTATTCCTGCAAACAGTGAATGGACCTAAAATGCTAGACTTTCTGCTAGAAAAGTGGCAGGCACCAAACCACAAAGTGACACAATGGCATAATGGCACATGCCCTTAACCTCAGTGCTTAGGAGGAGAGGCGGTGGATCTCTGTGAGTTCAAGGCCAGCCTGGTCTATATAATGTGTTCTAAACCAGCCAGGGCTACATAGTAAGACCCTGTTCACAAGCAAACACTTCCTGGCCTTTCTGTTTCAACATTACATGTCACAATTCATGCAATCAAGCTTTATGACTTAAACAATCATGTATGTTGATTAATAGTCGTGAACATTAGAACTTATGCTCAGTACTTACGCAGGAACACCACTGAATTCGTCAGTCGTTACAAACTGCATTTCCTTAATTACTCTCTGTTCTTTGGGAGGCTTCTTTGCCGGGACAGGTTCCTCAGCGCTGACTGGCTCTGCAGGATCCGGATCAGCTCTGTTAGTCCTACGGAGCAGAGATGAACATACACAGGTAATTGTTAGAATCAAGCCACACACAACACTTTTTTTTTAATCGGGGGGGGGGGGGCACTACAACTGTGTGACATACCCTGGTTTAATAATTTCATAACCAATGTTTTCTTCCTAACCCTACCCTTGGTTATGAAGATCTAAATTGTGGGAGGAATTTTGAAAATTAAGTTCCTAAATCTTCAGAGTATGACTGTTTTCATTTATATACTCAAGACATGTCATGCACAGAATATACACATCAGTAGTCCCGTTTGCTTCTCAAAGTCAGCATATGTAAAGCTGTGCTAACTCCAAACAGCTTCTCTCCCACTTCCCTAGCTGTGCACTGGGAAGCAGCAGCATCTTCCGTCCATCCCAGTGTCTTCTGTTAGTTCTACTACTAGTCACTACCCACTGCAGCCTCGTTCTGGCAAATGGAGTCTAGAAATAGGCTGGGGTCAACTGCCAAGACAGAAGAGACAGCTGCTGTAGTAATTGAAGCAGCGGGGCTGCATCCCCAGCACCCCGGCCGCCCGCACGGCTAGCTTCACCCGAAATAATTACACGGAAACTGTATTCATTTAAACACTGCTTGGCCCTTTAGCTCTAGCCCTTACTGGCTAATTCTGATATCCCTATCAACCCATCTCTAATAATCTGTGAGCACCGGTCTTACCGGGAAGATTCCAGCCTACGTCCATCCTGGGTCGGAGCTTCATCGCATGTGTCTGCCTGGGAGCCGGGAGCAAGGTGTCTCTGAGCTCACTTCCTCTTCCTCCCAGCATTCTGTTCTGTTTACTCCTCCCACCTATGTTTTAACCTATCAGGGCAAGCAACTTCTTTATTTAATTAACCAATGACCTTCCTCCATCAAGCTGCTCCCACAATGGTAGAAATGTTCCAAGAAAGACACCAGATCAGAAATCTGTAGATCCAACACAGAAACAAGAAAAGGAATGCCCCAGAAAGATAACAGCAGGGGACCAGACCCAGAACGCAGCAAGCATGACTGGTTGTTGTGGGCTGTCCATAAAATCTGAAACACTACCTTAGCTGTGTAGTAGAATTATGGTAGGAATTACAATAAATCCAACAGTGATGACGCATTCTTTGGTGAATGCTAACATGACCTCCGCCGTTAAACTGGCTGACTTGTCCCTGTACCTGACTCTTTCCTCGAATTTCTCCTCCTGATCATGTGTTAAGAACGTGTCGATGACTCCTGCAGGCCCAGCTCACCGTATCCACTGAAAACATCTGCAACCTTTCAAAACTGCTTTGACCTGACCTGGAGAGCAGAAGCTGGGCTACAGTTCTGTTCTGCCGGCCACATTCCTCTGGATAGCCAATGTCCAGCCCACTCTACATCCCCGACAAATAACCACGAGGCCTCTTTTCCCTAATATTCACTCATGACTTTCCCAGGCAGTCTTCTCTTCTTGCAGGGAAATCCTAAGCATTTTCAAGGCTAGAACAGCCATTACCTCTACAGAGGGAGGGGCTGCATCAGAAGTGTTTTACAGTACTGGTAATACACTGTTCTGAATTTAGCTCATACATACATGGAAACCGACTATTCTTCAATTTTTACATATACTACTATAAGCACTTTTCTATATATGATACACTTCAAAAATTAAATTAGCCATGGAATGTTTGTATGCACTGAAAGCACCTTTTAGAAACACAATTTTGGTGTCAGGCTTGGAGAGATGGGGGTCAGGTATGACACAGAAACTCTTACATACAAAGACAAAAAAAATGATAGAGGATCTTATTCAGAGCCAGGCAATGGGAACAAGGAAGAAAAGACACAAAAACCCAAGACATACTGGACAGCTGGGAGCTAAGAGAACAGAAACAGTGAAGACAGAAGGCTCTGCTGAGGCCAAAAAAGTAAAGGGTTGGATACATGGGTAACAAAAGAATCACTAGGTTCAGCCTTGGATGCGCAAAGTTTGAGAGACAGCAGATTTCCAGCAGGCCACCAGAACAGCAGAACTAGACATCAAGGGCAGACCGGATGTTTCAGAGCACTGACAGCTGGAGTCAGGCAAGCACACAGGAGCCATCACTTATGGGAGGGAGGAGGGAAAGGAGGTAGCCACAGCTGAGGATGCACAGGGCAGCAGGGACACAGCACCTAGACACAGGCTGGGTGAGTGAGGAACAGACACAGAGCTGAGGACCAACTTATCTCCCTGCAACCTTCAAGCTGTTGTTTTCTCAAGAGCAGGGCAGTGGTAGCTAAAAGCCAGGCATGAGGGCCTCTGGGAAAACGGCAGTGTAAAGCTGATGGCTTCTCCAGGTGTTTTTCAGGATTCCCTGAGCTTAGCTTACCCTAAAGGCAGAGGTTTCTCGTTCGCAAGGGTCAATGGAGATACTACACAGAGGTCAAAACCTTGGTGATGTCCAGAGACCTTCACTGTCCACCTGGTAGAGGCGTGAGACTGATATCTGGTGGAAGGAGATAGTGATGCTACTAATCACCCTACTCTCACAGCAAAGAACGTTCTGGTCAAAGCTTAAAAGTCTATGAATGGGGGAGGGAGGTGGAAGAGTGTACAAGAGAGCCTTGCCTTGGGAGAAGGGCTGTTTTCCTCAGAGGTGCAGAATGAGGAAACTGGAGGAGACAGGGGAAGTATGGTTTCTATTGCCAGAGACAAGAAATGGAATGAACACTGACAAAATATTCAAGTACGTGGCAGAAAAAGACTGAGGTATTTGTTTCTACAAATACCTCAAGACAGCAAGAGTCAGAATATACTTACAAGCTCTCGGCGGCTGTCACCTGAGGCAGATAGGAAGGAATGTGTTCTCTGAGATGCTCCACAGCTTTGAAATCGCCTTCAAGAGAGTCACAGAGCTCCTAAGTGTTAAAAACACTTGTGAACAAGACTTCCTCCTCTACATGTGTGATGTGTGTACAGTCAGAAGACTGTGATACTCACAGTCCTGGTAAGGGCTGAAGACACAGAATGCAATGGGAAAGCACAAATCTAGCAACTCAGATGAACAACAAAATAACAATGATGAGCTTAAGGTCTGGGTGTAGCTAGTGCACTTGCCTACCCAGGACAAGGCCCTGGGCTGGATCCCAACACAGGTAAAAAAGGGGGGTGGGAGAGGGGAGACCTGTAACTTCTAGCGCTGCTTCTAGATGATACTTTTCCCTATTGGGTTTTTTTTTCTTTTTTCAGAGAAGAAGCACTATAATCAATCACATTAGAATCACGAGATCAAGTTGAAGTTTAAGTCTTTCCCAAACACTTTAACCTTGGGAAGCAACCAAGAAATAGATGAAATATTGATGTCTCTGAACCTAGCAAATTGTTCTTACTGAGTTAGCACACGTTCCCAGTGCTGCCTATGAAACAGCACCAGAGGGACCAAGGTCAACCCAGATGGGGGGCGTTCATATGCTTTTAGTTCCTGAGTTTTAAGTTTAGGGTTTTTATTTGGTGTGAGTGTTTCAGTGTGTATGTGTGTGTGTATAGTATGTGGGAATACACACACACACACACACACACACACACACACACACACACACACATATATAGTATACACTCGGCATGTTCCTGGACAGGTGGACACTGATACCAACACTGGTTTCCATTTTGAGTCTATGGCATTTTCTTTCCAAGAACTGATTATGCTCACGGCCACGTTTTACTTTCGACTGGGGATTAGCATAAGCATAAGTATGCCCATGCCTAGCGCTGATGAGTCTTCTCAGACCGTGAAGCTGCAGGCTCACCCTCCCTGGGCACTACAGTGGTGCCAGCACGACGCGGTGAGGGTGCCGGCTGTTTTCCTCATCAGGAAAGCACACAAGCACTCGGCACGGCTGAAGTCAGCGAGAAGTCTCACTTATAACACAAGTGCACGTGAGGCCAAGCTTTCCTTTAATGAGCAGACCTTGTACTTTATAGAAACAAACATCAAAAAGCAGCTAAGAACCAGTCTCCCTTTATCCTTTAAATGAGGATGCTGAGACCTCAAGAGGTGAAGTGGTTTTCCAGCATGGCAGAGTACCAAGGTAAGGACCTTTCTCTCTCAGGGCAGGTCTTCTCCGCTCAGCATTCCAGTAGGGCATCATCTGTCTACATTAAACCCACCTACAAATATTCTTCAGAAACTTTCCTTTTAGTAAGTTTATGCTATTGGCCATAAAGAAAGAGTTGCCACTCTGAAACCCCTTTATACTGAGAACATAAATGTTACTTTATAGACTAATTTACAAAGCCAAGAACTTTACAAACAAAGGATCCTTAAAAATGACCTGGTCAGGCGGAGGTGGTGCACACTTTTAATCCCAGCACTCAAGAGGCAGACAAGCAGATCTCTGTGAGTTCGAGGA
Source organism: Microtus ochrogaster (assembly GCF_000317375.1). Classification (NCBI taxonomy): domain Eukaryota; kingdom Metazoa; phylum Chordata; class Mammalia; order Rodentia; family Cricetidae; genus Microtus; species Microtus ochrogaster. The sequence goes on from NC_022020.1 coordinate 58,592,899, forward strand.
CAGCTTGCAGCCTGGTCTACAAAGCTATAGGGAAACCCTGTCTCAAACAAACAAACAAACAAAAAAAAACACCCAAAAACAACAACAAACAAAAAAACTGGTGATTAAATTTGTATCTATGCTTTCTGCTTTTCAGTTAGGAAGGTATTACCTTAAGTGACCTGTTGGTTTGTTCTTGATACTGAATTTCCAATTCAAATTTATTTAGAAGTTCATTTATTGTAATGATCTCATCTCCTACTTTACTTAAGGTGGTCTTCAAGGCAGGTTCTTGGCCTGTTATAAAGAAAGAGAAAATGGAAAACAAAGTGTATATAAAACCAAAACAGGCAAGTGCCAAGTAAACTTGGGATCAACAGCTATGCTTTAGAAAAACATTTGCGTTGGGAAGGATAAGTTCTTCATCCTGAGACCTGTCTCCATAGATAACTTTTTTTTTTGGGGGGGGGGGGTTCAAGACAGGGTTTCTCTGTGTTGCTTTGGAGCCTGTCCTGGAACTAGTTCTTGTAGACCAGGCTGGCCTCAAACTCAGAGATCCGCCTGCCTCTGCCTCCCAACTGCTGGGATTAAAGGCGTACACCACTACCGCCCAGCTCTCCACAGATATAACTTTAAACCTCCTCTGTCTTTGTTTTGTTGTTAAATGACAGGTTCTTGCTATGCGGTAACCCAGTCTGGCCTCAAATTTAAATCCTCCTGCCTCAGCTTGTACAATGCAGGTCTTACAGGTGTATGCCACCAGATCTTTGTTTAACTTTCATTTCAAAGCAGTAAGAAAGAGGAGGAGGAGAGAGGCAAGTACAACATGCTTCCTGCTGCTTTTATTTCTGGCAAATCTGCTAAATATAACAAAACATCTGGAAATAATGAACACCTGTATATAAGCATTCACGAGGGAGAGGTCATTCTTCTTGAGCTGACATTAGGTGGGACTCACAGACATCAAGTAGGGTGTGCGAGCAGAGGAGACAATAATCACAGTCATTAGAGAGGAGGCTTTTGGTCTCAGTGACCGCCCACCCTTGACCTTACTATGGATAAGAGCCAATGACTTTGAGACCTCAAACCACAGGTGTTAGAAATGAAAAATCTCAAGTGAGGCTGTTACCCTGCTTCAGAGGACATATGATTAAAGTGTAACCCGAAAAACTTAAAAGTGACAGGGAGATGAACTCATGTTACACTGCCTTTTCAATGTGTTTGTTTATATAAAGGGGCAGAGTCTCCAGGAATTTGTAATCATAAGTTTGGAATTCATATTCACACCATCCCCAGGACTCAAAACCTTCAATCAGAGATAGAAACAACAACAAAATCACAGAATGGGTGCCTGGGAGAAACAAAGACAAGACATTTTTATAAACAGGGTGTTTTCACTTCATGTACCTAGCACCTCTCTGGACTCGGATTTGAAAGGGATTGGAAAACCTGAAGTTCCTTCTTCCCTACAATCCAGAAGTGATGTAGAATAAGCAAGATTACTCAGCAGGTAACGTAATCTACTGCCAAGCCTAACTAACAACCTGGTTTTGATCACAGAGGAAGCAGAAAAGCAACTCCTGCAAACAAAGACAAAATGTTATTTTAAGAGTAACTCGGGAGGCAGAGGCAGGCGGATCTCTGTGAGTTCGAGACCAGCCTGGTCTACAGAGCTAGTTCCAGGACAGGCTCCAAAGCCACAGAGAAACCCTGTCTCGAAAAACCAAAAAAAAAAAAAAAAAAGAGTAACTTTAAAAGCTGTAATGCCAGTCTGGTATGGGATTAGGCACTCTTTTACTCCCAGCACTCAGGAGGCAAAGCGGAGGCAGAGGCAGGAGGATGACTGTGAATTCAAGGCCAGCCTGGTCTACAGAGTTCCAGGACTGCATGGAGAGACACTGTCACAAAAAAAAAAAAAAAAAGGAATTTTTATATGTGCTTCAACCGACCAGACAAGGAAACACAAAGAAGTGAGGAACATTACCATCCACATCTATAGATTGTGTGGAGACAAAGGGAACTAGCGGATGCTCCTGGCCTGAAGTCCAAGAGAGCAATAACTGTTACGGGGGTTGCTGCAGAGACAACTACATGAAAAGACAAGGGAGACTTAGCATTGCATCTGGGAATTAGCAAAACTCTTGTCAAATGCCAACTGCTAATCTCTGTGAGGACCAGCGCCATTCTAGCTTTGCAAGGCAGACACTATCTGGCACTCAATTCATAACCACCAAAATGAGTTAAGTTAATTTCAGGGTTTTTTGTTTTTTCGAGACGAGGCCTCACTACACAGCCTTGGCTGTCCTGAAATTCGGTACGTAGACCAGGTTGGCCTTGAACTCAGAGATCTGCCTGCCTCCGCCTGACGACCTGGGTCTGATAAGTTAATGTTAAAAGGGTACTGACGTTTGTACCAAGAATAATTTTAGAAAGATGAGCTAACCGGCTGGATACAGTATCTGTCCTGACCACCACTATCTCAAAGGAAAAAAAATTAGACATTTACACTTTAGTAACACAAGCAGCTCAGCAAGTTCATACTTGTTAGGTATCTGGTAAGCTATGGCAGTCAGTGGGAGGAGCTACTAGACTTTATTAAACAGGCGATGGAAACAAATATTCTTCTCATTTACTAATGACAATGATCTAGCAGACTCCCCTACTCCTGCCAGACTTTGGTGGGGTTGCTTGAATCCAACTTTATAGACCCCCCAAATTATGTTTATCCAACCATAATCCAGCCCTCATAAAGAGAACCTAACAAAAGCTAATCATTAAAAATCCAATTTCTTTCTTTTCTTTTTGTTTTGAGCAATGTTTCACTACGTAGTTCTGGCTGTCCTGAAGCTCACTCAGTAGACCAAGCTGGCCTCAAATTCACAGAGGTCACCTGCGCTTGTCTCTGACTCCCAAAGTGTTGGAATCAAAGGTGTGTGCTGAAATGACGACCAAATTTTTTTCAATAAACGTGGAAAAGAGGTTATACGGGTGGAAAGGCATACAGTGGGAATTCAGACTGAGAACCATCATTCCCCCTCCCCCGAGTGTTCAGAAGATAGATGACTTGGGCATCTTCTGAGTCTTGGTCTCCTTGAGTATAAAATGAGAGGACTTGCTATGTTGAGTTCAGATGTTTTTGATTTAACTTTCTATAGAATGTGAACCATGAACCACAAAATAAACTGGTTCCTTTGTTAGACGTTCTCAAATAAGTACTGAAAACACCAAATATCTAGGAGGGGATATTCAACAGAATTTCATTATTTTAAAGAAAAGTAAAACTTTAAACTATCAATCCACATCACAAACTACAGCAAAAGCTCCACAGTCTTTCCAGAAGACAGAGCACGAATTTGGTTTGTTGGTTTGTTTTGTTTTTGTCTCTCTTGGGTTAGTAGGTAGGTCCTTTCAGCTCTAGAACCAAAGATGCTTCAGATCTTATTATTGGACCTATATTTAAGGAAGACGTTAGTAAAGTTAAATATTCCCCATTACTTAACGTCGCCTCTGCATTGTTTGAAACAATGACACTGGAGCGTTTTGAAAAATCACTATTGGAAATCTAAAATTACCTTACTAAGAGACACTCATGAGAGGACAATAATCAAGATGCACTGTGTGTTCCCCAAAGCAGTGAGTTGGTTTTGCTTACCGAGATTTCTTATCGACAGAATTTTCTTTATATTGTCAATCTTCTCATTAACGTAAGAGCATAGCTGTTCTAGATCTGAGGCCATCCTCCAAGCAGCTGAATAAAACATACAGAAAACGCTTTTTAAAAGAAAGTTACGTAAAGCCAAATTTCCGTTCACTTTCAAAGCCTAAAAATAATAAACAACATTGCTTTGAAAGAACACAATTTGAGGGTTTTTTTTTTCTCAATTCTACAAACATTCAGCGTCTAACAAACACACAATGGTAACATGTCTTGAAGGCTCCTGCTGGTTATCTAGAGACATTAAACCAGAACCGCCATCATTTTCGGGGAGTCGAGGTCTCATATTTTGGGTATAAGATGGAGCGAAAAGTCCTTGCAAAGATAGGTGAAAAGATGCCGGTCTGCGCAGGTGTGTCCAGTCTTTGGACATCACGACATGACATCGTCAAGTTTATGTTGGAGAACCGTGCAAGGCAGTTACCAAGCACAAAATCGTAAAAGAGATCTCATAACGTTTACGATTTTGCGCAGATCCCAGATGGCCGCGCCTGGCTGGAAACCGAAGACGGAGAAGCGGGAAGCCTTCTCTCCGCGCCGCCCGGTCCCCCCCACCTGCTAAGCGATGCCTCCGGCGGCTTCGGGGACAGGGACCTCGTGGGATCTGGGAGCAAAGTCGCTTCGCTGCGGCTGGGGCGTGAATGCACCGGACTACTGCCAAAACGCCGAACCCTAAACGCTGCTTACAGAACTAAAATTCAAACTGCCCGGCAGCCTTGGCGCCCCGCAAGCGCGCAAGCGCGTTCCTCAACTGCGCAGACTCTGTTGGCAAACGAGTTTCCGCCCAACACCGCAGCGTCTGGGCGGGGCCTGGAGGCGGAATCAAGAGGCGGGGCCCGGGCGAGGTCGGGAGGGAGGAGGGGCCCGGAAGCGGAGCTGGGATTGGATTGGCTCACTTCTAACGCGGAAAGGTCCCTTTTTGAGCCCCGGCGCTCACAGGTGAATTTATTCATCACCCTCCACGACAGCAAGGCCAGCTGCCTAGCGCTTGCTATAAAATGAGTAACTCAGTGGGTCTCGGAAATCTGCGGCAGAGTTCGTTAAGGGACGCTTCTACAAACAGCAGTGACCGTACGGAAATTCTGAGTTCAGGCACTTAGAGCATGTTTTAAAAATACTCCCGTACGATTCCAAAAAGCAGCCAGATTGGTGAGCTTGAAGATTCTCCCTTTATGGGGATTAGCTACTCTATAAAGGGGAATACAAACGCCATTTTAAAAACTGCAAACGTTTATGATATGAAAGTGAAAAGAATTGAGGCGCGGGTAGGGAGAGAGAGAGAAGGCTCAATGAAAACCCAGTAAGCATACATGAAACGGCATAAGGAAATGTGCTACTTCATATTTTAAAAGTTTCATCTTCCCTGCTGAGAAAAGGGAGAAAGCGTTCCAGGGCCGGATACTAGCGCCACAGTCATCAAATGCCCAAGTTCTTGACATCCTTGCAAGACAACCTTGCCTGTTGTCAAGCCTTTGTCCCAAGCAATGGGAAAGAAGATGAGCTGAGGGTAAGAGACTCGCCTCAAGCACCTTTAAGGTATTTTCCTGAAAGCTGCAGCTTGAAGAAAGGATCGGGGATCTTGAAAACAGCAATGACAATTATTAAATTTGAGGAGCAGGAATAAAAAAAAAAGAAAAACAGATCCTAAGGGACATGTGAATATACTATCCAACAGACAAACATGTACGATGTGGATGTCAGGAGAACAGGGACATCAGGATGCCTGAACAGTCACCCAAAGTTACTCTGTAATGTTAGGGCATCCAACTCTGGCCTACAAGCCTAGCATATCTGACAGATATTCCTGTGAAGCAGAGAGAACAGCAGCTCAGAAGGGGGGAAACAAGTGGGTTTTATAGTGTCTCTAATAACTTAAGGGCAGGTCCCGCCTCTCAGGAGATTTTTCCTGTCTTGGGTAGATCAGGGTCCCTGAGCTGAGCCTGCTGGGTCTCTTCCTGACCCAACCAAGCCAGGTTATGGGTAGTAGATATTCTTTGGCTGTGACAGAATTCCCTTTAGGGAGGAATGAGGAAACATCAGTTATCCAATAAATAAGATCCCTGAGACCCAGGGTGTCCTAGGAAGTTTCATGACAACTTGACACAAGGTATAGTCATCTGAAAGAAGGGGAACTTAATTGAGAAAATGCCTAAGACCCAGCTGTACAGCATTGTTGAGGATATTCAGTCACACCATGAACTCTGATTTTGCATGTGTTAATTAAATAAAATTAACATTGGGTCAGGAGGCTGTGTTAGCAACTAGTTGGCAGAAGGTAATCATAGATCCTCAGAAGGCATCCAGGAGATAGACACAGGAAGTAGTAGGGAAGGATTGGTAGAGGCATGACTTTTTTGTTTGGCAGATCAGAAGGACACTTTATTTTGGAGACACCAGCAAGGAGACAGAGTTAGTTAGTTGCTACTCAAACTCTTGAAAGACCCTCACCCACTGGGTGCAGGCCCAAGAAGGAGAAGCCCCGTGACTCAATTAACCAGTCCAGCAGATGCAAGAAGCAAGAGAGTTTATTAACCATCATGTGACCGGGTGTCTCTAGTCTCTGAAGAGGCAGAGTAATCCCGAACAGCAATTCCAGCAAGTTTTTATAGGCAAAAACCAAAACATTAGCATAATGGGTATGGGGTACAAAATGACTGGACATAATATAAGCATATTAGATCAGACCTGGGCCACAATTGTCAGTTCCCTTAAATTTCCCAGAAATACCATAAAAATGTTGACATTGCCCACAAACTTTATTTGTCTCAGTCTGGGCACCAGATGCTTCCTGAGAGTGATCAGAACAGGGTACTGTGGTCAGGATGCAAGGGCGGCAGTTAGGATTATTTTGCAAAAATTGCAAGTTTATACTTCTCTCTTTTTTGTTGCTGATTGTCTTTAATCTAAAAGTAGTTGCAAACAGGCTTTTCACTCTCTGAGCTAACAGGTTGTCACACCAGCCTTTGAATATCAAGTCTTATTTATAAATATAATGATCTAAATTTAATTAAAGTTATGTTTAGCAGAAGTAGCAGAACCAGTGCCTGCAGCAACAGGAGTCCCACCAGATGGCGGCCCAAGTGGCCAGGCTGCGGTCAAAGAAGCAGGCTGGTAACTGCAGAGTTACAATTGCTGGCTGAAATAGCAGAAGGTTAAGGCGTAGCCACTGAGCCAAAGATAAAACAATGAGGCAGTTTCTTAATTAATGATTGATGGGAGAGGACCATTGATGATAGGCAGTGCTACCCTGGGCTGGTGGTCTGGAGTTCTATAAAAAGTGGCTGAGCAAGCTATGAGGACAGTACCAGTAGGCAGCATTCCTCCATGGCCTCTGCATCAGCTCCTGCCTCCAGCCTCCTGCCCTGACTTCCTTTAGTGATGGACTACAATGTGGAAGTGAAAGCCCAATAAACCCTTTCCTCCCCAACTTGCTTTTTGACCACAGTATTATGTTGCTGCAATAAAAACCCTAAGTAAGACATGGGGTTTCCAAGGAATGCTGGGTGTTAGGTTTCTGTTTCCTCATAGCCATCAGCCCTGGCTAAGCCATTCTAGGGTACCATCTTAGGGGCTGGCTTTGTGACCTACAGGGTGCTGGAAGTACAACTGAAGTCCTCTGTAAGAACAAGAAGCAGTCATGACTGCTGACCCACCTCTCCCACAATTAAACGTGTAAAAGAGAATCTCAAAAAAAGGAAGGGAGGGAGAGAGGGAGGGAGGAAGGAAAAAAAGAAAGAAAGAAAGAAAGAAAGAAAGAAAGAAAGAAAGAAAAAGAAATCTTCTAAGCAGGAAAACTGGGATGCTTCAGAGGTAATCCAGCATTTTACTTGCCATTAGAATAGTCCTTCAGATAATGTTTTCTTACTTGGAGTTAAACATCTTTAAATACCTTCTCAACTTTCAACATATTTGAAACTAATTTAAAGGGTGTTAATTCCTATAGTTTTCTTTACTTATCTTTTGGGATTTGTCTTTGAATTACTAGACAAGGAAGATGAGTCTGGACACTTGCAATTCTCAAGATTGAAATAAATGTTTATTAGTGGAAAACAAATAGAGCTCACAAACTGCATTGAATTTATGGTTATAAAAGCATTTTGATTTGCCCTTTTTTGTGTTTTGTTTCAAAATGGTGTATTTCAATAAAATTGGGGCTACTACTATTTTGATCTGACCTGGATAGAGACTTGAAGTATTTAGCAGAACAGCTGAAAT
>NC_022020.1:58605039-58606161 GCF_000317375.1 Microtus ochrogaster
TCATCAGTGATACTACCCACAGTATAAATGTGGAAACATCTTTACCGACAGATTTAATTTAGTTCTAACTGTAGGGTAACACTCACAACAGTTGTCATAGCTGTAAGGGAGGGCACAGTGAAGCTACCTAACTCAACCACTCCATGGGTCAGTCAAGAATAAGCATGAACCCATGCTAACATTTGTTGTGGTTCCATTTAGAATGTCATTTGAAAATTTTCTGTCACCTTAAAACTCAGAGTCTCACACAATGGTGTTCATAAAAGAGTTTATTCAAGCCCACATGTTGTGAGATGTTTGATTACACTGTGTAAAGACATGTCACCGTGATAGATTTAATAAAAAGCTGAACAGCCAATAGCTAGGCAGGATTTCCAGGCAGAGAGGAGACTGGGAAGAAGAGCAAAGATACCATGAGATACACACCAAGAAAGATGGGTAGTAAGTAGATGAGGTAAACAAGCCTTGGAGAAGCATATGAATTAATAACAATGGACTAAGTTGTAACAGCTAATTAGTAATAGGCCTGAGCTATCAGCCAAGCTTTCACAATCAATAAGAAGCCCTGCTGTAGTGATTTGGGACTGGTATGATGAACAGAAAAATCCACCTATGCACAGAAAGGGGAGTGGCCCAGAAAACATCAAAACATCAATTTAATTGACCAGATTGTTGGGGGCCAGCTGACCTGTGGTACAGTACCTGAATAGGGAAGGGAGGATTAAGAAAGGAAGAGACAGAAGACAGAATCAGGAGGGCTCTCAGTGAATACTGCCACAGCCCCGAGCTTATTTCTCATACTCCTTTTATAGCCAAAGCAGAAAGGGGAGGGCAAACGACGTCTTTACAACGGTGCGAGGTGATTCCAAGCACAATCACCTCCTTAGTTCTCAGAACAACTCGTCACCATGTCCTTGGCCAAACATCCTGCTATTTGGCCTTGAAGAACAAGAGTCTAGAGATCATACCTTTGGCCAAACATCCTGTCAATTGGCCTTGAGGAGCAAGAACAAGCTTAGACTTTCTGACTTTAAGTCAAGATGGAATTGAGTCAGTGTGGGGCACCCACACTGGATTAAGTACTGAAAAATGGCCACAAAGATTCTAGTTTTACACACACAC
>NC_022020.1:58606276-58617385 GCF_000317375.1 Microtus ochrogaster
ACACACATGCACAAAGCAGGCACAGCAAATGTATTGTTCCAGTTTGACTGGTCATCAAGAACAGACTAGGTTCTTAACTGGTCCTTGTTCAATAGACACTCTATGACAAGCGAGAAGGAGAGTCTCTGGGTTAGTTATTACTCTAATAGTTTCAAAGCTAGTTCAAAATTAAAATTAACTAGCCGGTAAGAGTAGAATTCCAGAGGACCTGAATTTGCCCAACAACCAACGTAGTCCAGATCTGATGGGAAGTTATACTTTTCCTCTAGTTTTATCTAGTTCTAAATGACCAACAGAAAAGATACAGAGGACCTGGGGACACAGTTCAGTTGGTAGGCTGCTTGTCTGGAATGTGAAGCCAAAACCCTGGTTCCAGTTCTCAGTACCCCAGCACATGCTTCTTATTCTAGAACTCTGGGGGTGTAACAAGCCCCCGACCTTAGTACAACTGACACCAAGGTAAAAGCACCATTCAGGCCTTGGAACCCAGTTTGCCTATGGTAGGCAATACTTACCAAAACAGAAACAAAGGTAAAGTCAGTGGTTCCAGGATGTGGCTGGCAAAGTCCGTGAATGGACTAACCTTGCTTTTGGCCTCTGTAGTTGTGCTTCTTGCTATCTGGGTGTGATGGTGCATGACTTTAATCCCAGCACCTGAGAGACAACGGCAGGTGAGTTCGAGGCCAGCCGGGTCTACATAGCGAGTTGAAGAACTGCCAGGGTTAGAGAGACCCTGTCTCAAAAGTAAGTAAAATAAAAATAAAACAAAAGGATATTTTCCTTCAGATCTGACTGAAAAACATGAGGGAAGACGGGTAAAAAGTGGATAAACAACTGGGCAGGTACGATACGACTCTTATGTCTTCTGTGGAGCTGTGGGTGGAGCCCTGGCATCCCATTGATAAACATCGAAGGGTAAAATGATTGGATGGAGGAATGAATGAGACAGATCTAGGCAGTGACAGGATCATCCAGTCTGCGGCAGCAGGCGTGTACGGAGTCAACGATCAAGATGGCCACGCCCTTTGGCAGGCGTGATCCGGAAGCTACCGCCCGTTGCCTAGAAACGCACGGAGTCCGCCTGCGGAGGCACAAACAGCTGACGACGTGTGCGTCGCAAACTCGAAGCAAGCGCGGCCATATTGCCCGCTGGCGGCCACCGTACGGACTCGACTGACAAGGTGGCGGCGCGCTCGGAGGCGCCGCATTCTAGGCGCAGCCATCGCTCCCGGAACGTACGGTGGCCGAGACCTTACGGACTCGATGGTTAAGATGGCGGCGCCTGGGCGACAGCGGCGGATCTAGGTGGGCGACCCTATTTGTTCCCTGCTCAGCGGTCGTCCCGGGCGTGAGGAACCAGAGTGCGGTGCCGCGGAGGCGGGCCCGGGAGCGGAAGTGGTTGTGGGCGCCTCTGCCACCGCCGCGGACGCTGCCCGGGGGCTCACTCGGATCCGCGGGTCCCTGCCCGGGGTCCGGAGCGGGTACGCCGTGAGCGCAGAGATGGTGAGTACCCGGTTGGGACCCGGATCCCAGGCGGAGGTCGCTGGGGGTGGCGGCGGCTGCCTGGTGGCAGGCGCCGGGGCTGCTGGGGAGCTGTTTGCCGAGTCTGGGGGCCGACGGGCGAAGGTGTACGGTTGGGTTTGGGGTGAAGCGGCTGCAGGTTCCGGGATGAACCGTTGTGGGGGGTCCAGAGTGGAACTTGAGCAGAGACTCCTCTAGATGGCAGCTTTGTGGGAAACCTTCTCGTGAGGTTCCTTGGCCAGAGAGATAAGCACTTGGCCATGAGTATTTCTCTGGAGAACCGTCAGGCGGGGGTGGGGTCCAGGAGCTAAGTTGTAGCGACTTGTGGGAAGCCTGTTTGGGGCGACGGCAGAATAAATTAAGTGGTACTCGGGTAGAACTCTCGAAGGGGACAATGTGATAAGTGTCTGTGATGAGCGGTGAGAGTGACAGACAGGATGCTGCTTGTCAGCGGGGTGCGCGATGGGAGGGCTGGAGCAGAGTGCTGGAGAGAACTAAGCAAAGTCGTGAGGCCCAGGGTTGAGTGATGAGGGGTGGGCGAGCTATGAGGGGAAGCCGCCAGGGGAAGGAAGACCAAAGACCCGGTGTGGGAATTTGTGGGGAGCCGTGGTGGAGTTGTAAGGGGGGGATTAAGGAGTCATCGTTGGGGGGTGGGTCTCACAGGAAGGAGATGGTTCCGACCTGGAGCCCCCAGATGCTGGGGAGGACAGCAAGTCTGAGAATGGGGAGAACGCTCCCATCTACTGCATCTGCCGCAAACCGGACATCAACTGCTTCATGATGTGAGCGTGGGAGCGGCGGGTGGGCCGATGCCCGGCAGGGTTGGGGGACACTGAGGAAGCACACCCCTCATGTCTCTACCACTTGCTCCGTTACATGCAGTGGCTGTGATAACTGCAATGAGTGGTTCCATGGGGACTGCATCCGGATCACTGAGAAGATGGCCAAGGCCATCCGCGAATGGTACTGTCGGGAGTGCCGAGGTGAGGCCTGGGCGTGGGCAGGGTAGGCATGTGGGTTCCGAGAGATGAAGAAGAGCCGGAACGGGAGGGATCGTAGGGTAGGCATGGTGTCCTCTGTGGACAGTGGTTGCGTTGCTCTCTAGTGGATTGGAATGCCAGCTCCAATGCGAGCAATAATAGAGGATCCTAAAGGAAGGGGCAGCTCTCTCCTATAGCATGAGCCAGACAAGTAGGTGGGGTGGGAGCAGAGAAAGAGGTTCTGGGATCCTTCAGATCCCTCCTGCAAAACCACTTTGGTCTCACTCTTTGCCACACAGAGAAGGATCCGAAGTTGGAGATTCGTTATCGGCACAAAAAGTCCCGGGAGCGAGATGGCAGTGAGCGGGACGGCAGTGAGCCCCGGGATGAGGGAGGAGGGCGCAAGAGGCCTGCTTCAGATCCAGACCTGCAGCGCCGGGCAGGGTCAGGGACAGGGGTTGGGACCATGCTTGCTCGGGGCTCTGCTTCGCCCCACAAATCTTCTCCACAGCCCTTGGTGGCCACACCTAGCCAGGTAAGTGGCTGCAGTGGTTGGGGTGGGTGAAGCTCTCCTTTGGGCCCCGTTCGGGGTCCTGATCTCTACCCTGGGCGTTGTCTCCTAGCATCACCAGCAGCAGCAGCAGATCAAACGGTCAGCCCGAATGTGTGGTGAGTGTGAGGCGTGCCGGCGCACCGAGGACTGTGGCCACTGCGACTTCTGCCGTGACATGAAGAAGTTTGGGGGCCCCAACAAGATCCGGCAGAAATGCCGGCTTCGTCAGTGTCAGCTGCGGGCACGGGTGAGCATGGACAGAGCTGGGCAGGACGCTGTGGGAGAGCGGGGCTGGGAGGCCCAAGTAGGGCTGCATTAGCTACAAATGAGCAAGTGTAGGTGGGATGGAGCCTGATTGTGTCGAGACAAGTGGGAGGGGCCCAGCATGTTCAGGTGGATGACATATGACCTAAGTAGCTGACAGGGCCCGTATATTTTTAGGTGGTCAGGCATGGCAGGGCACAACAGGTAGGCCTGAGTGTATCTTTGTGGTGAGGGGAGGGCTAAAACTGCATTTGGTGAGACCAGGCCAGGATGAATAGCTGGGGCTAGGACAGGGTGACCCTCCATTTTCCTGGGGCTGACCTAGGCCTTCCTCCTGCGCACAGGAATCGTACAAGTACTTCCCTTCCTCGGTGAGTCCAGCCCCCCAGGGCGGGGCAGGGCATGCGGGCAGGGCGGTCAGGGCCAGTCCTGAGATTCTGCCCCGCAGCTCTCGCCGGTGACGCCCTCAGAGGCCCTGCCAAGGCCCCGCCGGCCACCACCCACTCAACAGCAGCCGCAGCCATCGCAGAAGCTGGGGCGCATCCGTGAAGATGAGGGGACAGTGTTGTCATCGGTGGTTAAGGAGCTACCAGAGGCTACAGCCACACCGGAGCCCCTTTCAGATGAGGACCTGGCACTGGACCCTGATCTCTACCAGGACTTCTGCGCGGGGGCCTTTGATGACCACGGCCTAGTGAGTAGCAGCAGCGTACTGTGGTGGGGGAGGAAGGGGGAAGAGGAGGCAGAGGGCACACAAGGCTGCTTGGGGAAATGGGTGGTGGTGTCATGAGTTGGTCAGGTGGTCAGAGCACGCCCTGCTTGCAGCCCTGGATGAGTGACACAGAAGAGTCCCCCTTCATGGACCCTGCCCTGAGGAAACGGGCAGTCAAAGTGAAGCACGTGAAACGTCGCGAGAAGAAGTCTGAAAAGAAGGTGATGGAGAGGGTAAACCGGGTGTGCACGGGAGAAGATGGGGCAGGGAGGGAGCCGGGGAAAGAGCCAGAAAGCTGGAGTGTAGCGGCAGACAAGGCCTGAGGCTGACCTCCGAAGCACCTTGACATGACACGTCTTGCCTCTTAGAAGGAGGAGAGATATAAACGGCATCGACAGAAGCAGAAGCATAAAGACAAATGGAAACACCCAGAAAGGGCTGATGCCAAGGACCCTGCATCACTACCGCAGTGCCTGGGGCCTGGCTGTGTGCGTGCTGCCCAGCCTGGTTCCAAGTATTGTTCAGATGACTGTGGCATGAAGCTGGCAGCCAAGTGAGTCTTTCCTGGGCCCTGAAGGGAGTCAAGAAGTGAAGAGTAGGCATGACCAGAGATTTCTGTCCAAACCCCATCTGGCCTGCTACTCAGTCCCCATCGGCCTCTCCCCTACCACTCAGTCTCTCGTTCCTTGCACCTCTGCGTCGTCTGTTTGTTTGTTCACTGTCCCGATCACCCCACTTACTGCTTTTGGTGCTTCTCTGCCTGTACTTCATTGCCTCCTGTAGCCGCATCTATGAGATCCTCCCCCAGCGCATCCAGCAGTGGCAGCAAAGCCCCTGCATTGCCGAAGAGCATGGCAAGAAGCTCCTTGAACGCATCCGCCGTGAGCAGCAGAGTGCCCGCACCCGTCTCCAAGAGATGGAGCGCAGGTTCCACGAGCTTGAGGCCATCATTCTTCGAGCTAAGCAACAGGCTGTGCGTGAGGACGAGGAGGTAAAGAGCGTACAGCTGGGCAGGACGCGGGACCTTGTCCTGCCTGGCCTCATCATTCCTCTCGTCCCTTACAGAACAACGAGAATGACAGCGACGACACAGACCTGCAGATCTTCTGCGTCTCCTGTGGGCATCCCATCAACCCACGTGTTGCCTTGCGCCACATGGAGCGTTGCTATGCCAAGGTCAGGGAGTGGATGGTATGGGGATGTCCGTGGGCCTATGCGGCCCATAGATTTGTTGCCTGGGTGGTATCTTGAGAAGACACCCAAAGTCCTTTTATTTGTTTTCTTCTTTCCAGTATGAAAGCCAGACATCCTTTGGGTCCATGTACCCCACACGCATTGAAGGGTGAGTAAGGATACCATGTGGAGTTAAGGGTAGTTACGGCTGGGGTTAGAAATGGGATAATGCGCACTCGGGAGGCAGAGGCAGGCGGATCTCTGTGAGTTCGAGACCAGCCTGGTCTACAGAGCTAGTGCCAGGACAGGCTCCAAAACCACAAAGAAACCCTGTCTCGAAAAAACAAAAAACAAACAAACAAACAAAAAAAAAAGAAATGGGATAATACGTGGAATTGGGGCTGGAAATGGGTATGGGCCTTTGAAGTGGTTAAGGAGTTAATCACGGCTACCCTCCTGTTAACCTCTGCCAGGGCTACCCGACTCTTCTGTGATGTCTACAATCCCCAGAGCAAAACGTACTGTAAGCGGCTCCAGGTGCTATGTCCTGAGCACTCACGGGACCCCAAAGTAAGGTTTTCCTTCAATTACCTGCGTCCTACCCCACCCTGCCATGCCCTACCTTGTGTCTCACAGCCGTTTGTTCTACCTCCCTTCTTCTCTTTTTTCCTGTCAGCTTCTATTTCCTCCCTTTCTTGTCAATCATCTCCAGTTCCTCCCTTTTTGCCTCCTTTTCACTCTCCAGATTCTCCATCCCTCCTCTCACGTCTGCCCTTGGTGTCCCTGCAGGTGCCAGCTGATGAGGTCTGTGGGTGTCCACTTGTACGTGATGTCTTTGAGCTCACGGGCGACTTCTGCCGCCTGCCCAAGCGCCAATGCAATCGCCATTATTGCTGGGAGAAGCTTCGGCGTGCAGAAGTGGACTTGGAACGTGTTCGGGTGGTAGGTTTTCATACTGGGTGTGACCTCAGTCGGCCTGGGCTCCGGGGGCTGCTTCTCAAGCTTCCTTCCACTTCCTTGGCAGTGGTACAAGCTGGACGAGCTGTTTGAGCAGGAACGGAATGTTCGCACAGCCATGACCAACCGAGCAGGATTACTTGCCCTGATGCTGCACCAAACAATCCAACATGACCCACTCACTACTGACCTTCGATCTAGTGCTGACCGCTGAGTTTCACCAGCCCAGAGCCCGTCAACCCTGCCTTCCAGTTAGGGGAGTGGCCCTGCATCGCCAGCTTTCTGTTCCTCCATTCATCTGTTATTCATCTGTTTTGTCCTGTGCCCATCTCTTTCCAGCTTGCATTTGTTCTTATTAAAGGGCCTCTGATGTCCCTTGTCTGTCCCTCTCCATATTCAGTGCTGGGGTGAGACTGTAGTTTACTCACCTTTGCCTATTCCCATCCCCTAAACAAACCGGTTTTGTTAATAAAATCTTGAACAACCAACAGGGATATCTCTTGATAGTCTCTATTCTTCTATTTTCAGTTGTGGTCCCGACCCCTGGACGAGATAGAGGTGGCATAACTGTACTCAGGAGGGACCTGGAAATGTGCGGGCTGGGATATTCAGTGGACTCATCGTGTGCTCCCTTAGACTGTACTCAGGCCTGTATCATGGTATAGTGGTATCCTTTCAGCTTTAAATGTGAGCGTGTGTGTGTGAGACAGATAGACCCGGACCGCCTTTGGGCCAGGACATACTGTCTTTAGACCAGAGGTCATGCACTCAGGTTGCCTTCTCCCAAAGACTAGGGGGATGTGTCTTCACCAAGAGCCCTACCCAAAAGAGACACAGAATATGCCATTCAACAAGAGTCCTTTATTTGTAGGCATTTGTAACATGCTCATACCAAAAAGACTTTTCAACCCCAGAGAGAAATGGGATCCGGTTTACAAAGCCTGAACTACAGTTACAATATACCAGGGACAGGCCATGGCAGAAGTTTCAACAGTTTCTGCTAAAAGATTCAAATGCTTTAGTTGATTAAAACAATGGACTCCCTAAAAGTACAGGCATGGCTAAATTAGAATGTTCTAAGCCGGATATGGTTAGCTGGAGAAGGGAGTCAACTAAAGTAAAATGTTCTCTAAGTTAGCTGTGGGGACAATTGGTTTTGGTGGCATCCATTGGTTAATGGAGGAGCTTTGCTCCTCATTATATTCTATAACATACAATCAGAGGCTCCAGGTGGACCCATCTCCCCTGAAATAGTTAAGGAGCTGTTGTACCCAAAGGAAGAAAACTATGCTGGATAGTTTTATCGTTGCAACCAAAGTCCAGTTCCCCAAAATATCACCACAAGATTGAATCTGATTCAAAAGTTTAGAGCCTTTATTAACTCGGGTCAACAGCAGCAGCAGAGCAGGAGAAACCCAAGTGCTGCATGGAGGGGGGTTTTGGCATTGGCTGCCCCCATGGGTTGAGGGGACTGCCTACTTCTGATTGGTTCCTCCTATAAGGTGGAGGAGCCCTTGATAACAAGGTCAGAGAGAGGTCATGCCTCTAGACTAGATGGTACTATTTTGCTACTCAGGGATTGGTTGGTTTCGTGTCAAGGACAGAGGTGGCTCTGATTTCAGGGCCAAAGTGTGTTTCTTTCTCTGATCATTTTTATCTTTTAGGCTCTAATTTTAGAGCCAGGACGAATTTAACAGGTTCTGATTCTAGAGGCAAAGAGTATTCCTTTGGCTCTGGCCTCAGGGTCAGGGTGTTTTTCTATGGTTCTGGGTTCAGGGATAAAGTATTTCTTTTGCTGGCTCAGGTCCCAGATCCAGGGTGTGTTTCTTTCACTGGCTCTGGGTTCAGAGTCAGGGCATTCAGAAATTATGCTATGGCTAAATGGCTACAGATCTACTGGGGCCTGGGCCTCTCATTATGTCAACTTGACATGGACTAGAGTTATTTGAGAGGAGAGAGGTTGAGTTGAGAAAATTTTCCATAAGATAGGACTGTAGGCAAGTGTGTAGGGAATTTTCTTAATTGTTGATTGATGGGGAAGTGTCCAGCCCATTGTGGATGAGGCCATCCCTGGCCTGGTGGTCATGGATTCTATAAGAAATCAGGCTGAGCAAGCCAGGAATCAAGCAATACTCATCCATGGGCCCTGCACCAGCTCCTGCTTATAGGTTCCTGCTGGTTGAGTTCCTGTCCTGACTTCCTTCAACATGGACAGTAATATGGAACTGTAAGTCAAATAAAAGCTTTCCTTCCCAAATTGCTTTTTGGTCTTGGTATTTTATCACAGCGATAGAAATCCTAAGACAACAAAATTACTGCCCACCTTGATGGATGCCACATCCAGAGGAGCAATTGCTAAAACGTGGAGATCCTGGAAGAGAAGAGCGATGACTTGATGCAGAGACTCACATGGACTCTCTGAGTTCCTTATATAGACAGAGGAAAACAACTTTATTTTATAGTTTGGTATATTTAAAAGGCAGGGCAGGATTGCTGGGTGCATCAAGCATATCTAGGGCTTTAGAGGTCATAAGGGCTCAGAGCTACCTCAAGACAGTTTTCCCCCAAAAACTCAAAAAAAAAAGGTATTTTCTTTTTGGCTATCAGATTGCCCTGCAGTTTTCCCACAGAGACATGTGCACATGAAGGGTATGATTAGCAGAACACAGGCTGCCCTTGAATTTAGGTTTGCCTTTTATGAAAGCTTTATAGGCTGTTTTCATAGCAACAGATGCAGCTTCCAAACTGAGAGGAGGTGTAACCATTTGGTTCCCCCAATACCACCACTTAGGTGGCTTCAGTGACACAGGGCCAATAGGAGCAGAATTCAATTGAGTCTTCACACCTGATGTCTGTAAGTCTGCCTGACATTGATAAAATGTCTGCTTTTCCTAATTTCCAGTGTGCTCCTCTAGCATTTCCTGTTATACTTGAGAAGAAACTTGAGGCTGACTTTGAATAAGACTGCTTTTGGGAGGATAGGTTGAGTTGAGGCTGGAGAGTCCTCCAGTCCTTTCCAAGGGGTGAGTCAGAGGGGTGGGTGGGTGCCTGCCCGGCAGGACGTCCAGGAACGGAGCATAGGCCCCCTCCGATTCCCTAAACGTTTCTGTCCATTCAGTGGGGCGTCTGCCCGGCTACTGGCTTCTATATTTACCCCATTCCATCTTGCCCCCAAGTACCCCTTTCCATCTGCAGGGTCCTAGGATCCCCCAACTTAGCCTGCTTCAGGGCTGAGGGTCTGGGGAGCCAGTGGTGAGTGTTCCACCTGACTCTGCTCCCTCCCAAGCCCGCCCTCTTGCCTGCGAGGTCCTTGGCCCTGCTCCTGTACTGAGGAGATCTATTCGGAGGGGTAAGTGTGTGCCAGCCTGGCTGGATGCCCCAGGAATGGAGTACAGGCCTCCAATTCCCTAAACGTTTCTGGCCATTCAGTGGGGCATCTCCCCTGCTACTGGCTTTCTCTATTTACCCCATCCCATCTTGCTCCCAAGCACTCCTTTCCTTCTGCAGGTTCCTTAGATCCACCAGCACAGCCTGCTTCAGGGCAGAGGGGATCTGAGAGCCAACTCCAGTGCTAAGGGGACCTAAGAGGGGGCAGACCAAGAAAAACCCCCAAGTACACAGTCAGCCACAGCAAAGATTGGACCAAGATGCCAAGACTCTCCTGGCTGCATTTGAAGGAAGAGATGGGAAGGCACCAATGCAAGAATTACTCCAACAACCTGAAAAGCAACATGATAACACCAGAATCCAGCGAACATGCAACAGGAAGACTTGAACACCCTAATCCAGAAAAAGTAGGAGAAATCGACTTTAAACAACATTATGAAAAATGATAGAGACCCTTAAACAAGATGTGAAAGACTCCCTTAAAGAAATGGAAGAGAAGACAAACAAAAATTTAGAAGAAATTAATAAATCCCTCAAAGATACCCAAGAAAACCAAGAAAAAGCAATTAAACAGGTAAAGGAAACAGTTCAAGACTTGAAGACCGAAATGGAGGTAAGAAAGAAAAGACAAACCAAGGGATGGCTGGATATGGAAAATCTGGGCAAATGAACAGGAACTACAAAGACAAGTATAACCACAGAATACAAGAGAAAGAAGAAAGAATCTCAAGCGCTGAAGATATTATAGAGGAAATAAACTCATTGATCAAAGAAAAGAGCAAATCCAACAAATTCTTAACACAAAACATCCAGGAAATCTGGGACACCATGAAAAGACTAAACCTAAGAATAATAGGAGTAGAAAAGGGAAAAGAATTACAGTTCAAAGGCCCAGAAAATATATTCAATAGAAGAAAACTTTCTCAACCTAAAGAACAATATTCTTATGAAAGTACAAGAAGCATACAGAACACCAAATAGACTGGATCAAAAAAAAATCGCCTCACCATGTAATAATCAAAACACAAAACATACAAAATAAAGAAATATTAAGAGCTGCAAAGGAAAAAGGTCAAGTAACTTATAAAAGTAAACCTATCAGAATTACACCTGACTTCTCTATGGAAACCATGAAAGGCAGAAGGTCTTGGACAGATGTGCTACAGACACTACAAGACCATGGAGGCAAGCCCAGACTACAATAGCCAGCAAAGTTTTCTTTCACCATTGATGGAGAAAACAAGATATTCCAGGACAAAAACAGATTTAAACAATACATAGCCACAAACCCAGCCTTACAGAAAGTACTAAAAGGAAAACTACAACCCAAGGAAGCCAACAACATCCATAATAACACAGACATCTGACAACCCTCCACCACCACAACTCAAAGAAGGGAAACACAAACACTACCACCAAAAAAATAAAATAAACGGAGTTAACAACCACTGGTCATTAATATCACTTAATGGACTCAATTCAAGTATTAAAAGGCACAGGATAAGAGAATGGATACAAAAACAGGATCCAACATTCTGCTGTTTACAAGAAACACCTCAACC
>NC_022020.1:58621279-58632476 GCF_000317375.1 Microtus ochrogaster
TGATGTGGGAGTGATTTCTTTCTAATCTGTTGCTTTCATTGGTTAATTAATAAAGAAACTGCCTTGGCCCATTTGATAGGCCAACCCTTAGGTGGGCGGAGTAGACAGAACAGAATGCTGGGAGAAAGAAGCCAAGTCAGGCAGTCGCCATGATTTTCCCACTCCAGATAGACGCAGGTTAAGATCTTCCCTGGTAAGCCAGCTCGTGGTGCTACACAGAATATTAGAAATGGGTTAGATCAATATGTAAGAGCTAGCCAGCAAGAGGTTAAAACTAATGGGCCAAGCAGTGTTTAAAAGAATACAGTTTCTGTGTAATTATTTTCGGGTATAAAGCTAGCTGGGTGGTGGGCCCACCACTCCTCACAACAGAAGCTGTCACCAAAAACCTCCCAACCAAAAAAAGCCCAGGACCAGATGGTTTTAATGCAGAATTCTACCAGAACTTCCAAGAAGAGCTAATACCTATATTCCTTAATGTGTTTCACATAATAGAAACAGAAGAGTCATTGTCAAACTCTTTTTATGAAGCTACAGTTATCCAAAACACAGACTCAACCAAGAGAATTACAAACCAATCTCACTCATGAACATCAATGCAAAAATTCTCAATAAAATATTGGCAAACTGAATCCAAGAACACATCAAAAAATTATCCATTATGATCAAGTAGGCTTCATCCCAGAGATGCAGGGCTGGTTCAACATACGAAAATCTATCAATATAATCCATCATATAAATAAACTGAAAAAAATCATATGATTATTTCATTAGATGCTAAAAAAGCATTTGAAGGGGCTGGAGAGATGGCTCAGTGGCTAAGAGCACAGATTGCTCTTCCAGAGGACCCAGGTTCAATTCCCAGCCCCACATGGCAGCTCACACCTGTCAGTAACTCCTAGAGGGGATGTGAGACCAGAAAAACTGCGGCCAGAAAAGATTCCATTTTTGTGCTGGGACATTTTGGGACCTTGAACTTCATCCCAAACCCTGAGAAAAGTCGGGGTCGCAAGGCCCCTCCTAAGGGAAGTATTAGTTAATGGAAAAACCCAAAATTACACAAAAGTGCTGACTGCTACCCACCTGTGGGTTACACAAAAGATGTTGACCACCTGTGGTTAGGTACCACCAGCTGACCCTTTGGAAACTTATCCTATTGGTCCATTGTTACTCAAACGTGCGGGAAGTGGGGCTTGTTCACCCATACCAACTGTGCCCTAGACAAGAGCCTATTAGAAAATAACAGCGAAGTTTTACCTAACCTTTAGCCAACTGTGATATAGGATAAGTAATTTTGTACTTTGAAACTGTAATCTTGTTACCACTTTGAGGTTTTTGTCTTTATAAACCCCTTACAATAATAGATGGGGTCCTTCTCCCTCCATCTGCTGTGTCAGACTGCGAGGTAGTGGACCCGCACTAGCCTGTATACAATAAATGAAACCTTGGTTTTTCGAAAGAGTGTGGCTCCGTGGTGGTCTTCTTGGGGGGGGGGGTTCTCAGGACTTAGGCACAACAGTCTGCAACCCCCTAACATCATAACACAGCAGGGCCGAGGAGCTGTTGGGTCGAGCACACAAACGGAGTCAGCTGAAAGCAAAACAGGTAACCTTGGTCAGTTCACCATCCCCTCCCATCGGGCCTTTGCGCGATGGGAAAGCTCTCACTAGGTACCCTCGTTACCTGCTTGCACATCAAGACTCCTCTCCTGTTCCCAAGGAAGGAACCTGGCTAGGATGCAGTGACCGTTGGAAGTTCCAGAAAGTAGTAGGTACCAATACTGAAGAAGGTAGTCCCAGGAACAAAGCGGGGGTTATCCCAGGAAAACAAGTGGACAGAGACAAGTTCGGCGTTCAAGTGCCTGCTATTTGCGGAGACAAAAACTAAGAGCGGGCCGAGCTGTCCACGCCCCCTTGTGTTGGGACAGGACTGTGCCTACGCTCCAGGGACAAGTAGGGTGGGAAGGCTGCACTGACTCGGGAAGCTGCTTGCGCAGGCGCACAGGCAAGGCAAGACCGCGCGGGCTGCGGACGTTGTCAGCGCGCAGGCGCAGCAGGTCCCTGGCAATCCGCGCGCGACCCCCCACCCCCGTACGCAGTACGCAGGCGCTGGAGCCTCCCCACTGAGGGCAGGCGTGTTAAGGCTACACACAGGTGCGTGTCCTGGTGGGAGCCCCAAAGGCAGACCGTTGGTTTCCGGTTCCGGGAGTAACCAACCGCCGCAGAGTCGGCAACTAGTGCCTTGGAGGAGGCTGCCGTGGAGGAGGAAGAAGACTGGATCGGGCGGGACGCGCGGGGCGGGATCCTCCCCATGGGTCCACGGGCCTAGCGCAGTGGACGCCCAGGGCCTCCTGTCCAGCTGGTGAGACAGCCGTGGGCGTGCAAGTGGAGAGAGCGCGCGGGGAGGCTGGGGAGGAATTGAGGTTCCGGACGCTTAGCAGGGAGACGCGAAGGGCCCTGAGCCCAGGAGAAGGAATGGCGTCTTGTGCATGTTGCAGAGAGGACTGGGTAAACTGGGCAGAAGACAGGGAGGGAAGGAAGGAATGTGGTTCAGGGCGATGACAGCAGTGTCCAGACTCTGGGAAGAGGATGGAGAGGAGTGGGAGAGATCCGAACGTTCAGAGAGGCGTCAGGTCTCCATGTTAACAGGAGGGACCGAAAGCTCATAGTGAGAAGTGGGGGCCAGAGACGGGTGACAGGAGAAATATCAGGGTTAGGTTTACAAGAGACTCGTGGAGGACGAAAAGAAGTAGCATGTCAGAAGACTGGCACTGGTGGTGTCGTCTTGGAACACAGACAAATTGAGAGACAGGTCACTGTGTGAAGGTGAAAGACCCTCAGAGAGGACCTTCCCTCAGGAGGAGACCCCTAAACCTAAGGGACAGTCCGAGACCAATGGCTACAACAGCAAGAGGTTTTTTTTTGTTTTTTGTTTTTTTTTTTTTATTGAGAAGTGCACAGGTACCTGGAAGACTTGCGCACCGGCAGGCTGGGTAAGGGTCTTTTTATAGGAAAAAGGGGCGGCAGATGCATGGTTACAGGGATTTCATTGTTCAGTTTGAATGAGGCGATGGGTTTACTTGAGGACAAGTTCCTCGGGGACATGAAGATCTGATAATAGCTGACTTGGCTCTATCAGGGCACATGTAGTTTTTCCCAGAACTTCTCATTCCCCTCCTAGGCCTGATGTCCAACCACAGATATCCTGTCTGGCAGCCTAGGAGTACCGACTTTACCTTGAACTTATACTTGTTTGTGTGAAAGCCTTGCAAAATGGCGTTACTGCAGCTAAGCTGGGGTCTTTCAAAGGGACAAGGAAGTTTCCCAGGATAAGAGAAATGGAGAATGACCAAGTTAAAGAGAAGAGTGGCTATGATGGTTAGGGTTGAGGGAAGAGAAATCGTGGGTCAGAAGTGAGGGGAAATAAGTATTGGGGAGAGATCTTGGACTTAAGAAGGGGGAACACCAGAGCCTTCCAGGCTGGGGAATGCTTGATGTACAGAGGAGTTGGGGGCTCTCATTCATATAAACGCAGCGAGACCACTGAATGACATTGGAAGCTCAGGTCAAGGGACGTTTCAATGAAGTTAAACTAAAGTAGGGAGCTGAGGACAAGAGACATAGGAACCTCATACTCAGAATAGGAGGGACGAGTCTTCTCAGACCGGAAGAGTACTCTTCGTGTGTGGAGGATGACAAAGAGGAGGGATGAAGTATTTCCTGCGCCAAGGAAACACATGTTCAGGTCTGGGTGCATATTAAAGGAAACACATGACTTTGGTGGCCTGGAAACAGGTGGCCACTTTGTAGACCCTCAGTGTCTTCCAGACTCTACCTGTTTTCAGTCCCGCAGGCTTCTCTTCTTTCCTGAAGCATCTATGGCTGAGGACTGGCAGGACTGCCCAGCCCTGGGCCCTGGCTGGAAGCGTCGTGAGTCCTTTCGAAAGTCAGGGGCCTCTTGTGGACGCTCAGACATCTATTATCAGAGGTAATTGGTGGGCTGTGGACAGTGTTCAGTGGAGTCGAACCTAGTTAGTAGTTAAGCCATATACAGTATACAGGTGTGTTTAAATTTACACACACCTGTGTACTGTTTCACTACTAATGAGGTTAAACAGTATGGGTGGAGTTAAAATCGTGCATGAAAGACCCCCAGAGTTGGGAGACTCAATCAAGTCTCGGGATAACACAACCCCCCAAGAACTCACGAGAGGACCATTCTTGCTGTAATCACACGAGGTTTATTGACAGGAAACAGCGCGCTGGGGCGGAGACTTAGATCCCACACAGGGGTAGAGTAGTTCAACCCCGAGTAGCTTGGAGAAGGGGTATTTAAGGGAAGAAACCACAACCCAAAGGGGGTAGGGAGGGCATCATTGGAAGATTCCGAAAATACCAGTGATAATCACAAGGGGGTAACTCCCCGTTTCTCAAGATTGTTCTCAAGATTATAATCTAACTTTGTGGTCAGCCAGTTCCTGGAACAAAGTCACTGAACCGGCTAACCTAGATTTTTGGTTCTTCTCTTCCTGCTAGGGGGTCTGGATTTATCCTGGTCTTTCACATGTAGTCAGTCCTTATTAAAAAGAGTTTGTGTTTTCATAATCACCTATCCCTAATAAAGTTTATTTGACCAAAGCCAATATTCACAGTGCATTTGTGATTATTCATAGATGTGCATGGGACAGTTAAAAATTTGAATTGTCTAGTGCTTGCCTTCCCAGTAAGTTGAACAAGAACTTTTTGTTTCCTTTGTACTGCAAATCAAGCATTCTTTCTGTGATCTATTTAGTGCCATATTTTTGTTGCCGAATTTATTGTTTAAAATGACTCCCAAATAAAGTGCTATAGTGTTTTCTAGTGTTCTGAGTGGAAGAGGAAGGGCATGTGCTTTGTCTCCCTGTCAGATAAGCTTCCATGAATCGCGTGTGCTATCTATCCGCTTGAGTTACAGTGTTAAGCAGAAATGGTCCATCCCGAAAGAGAAGAGAAAACTCGCTGAGATATGTGTGAGGCTGCTCTGGGAAGAACAAAAATTAACATCTAGAGAACTTGCTGAAGATTCAGGGAAGTTGGGAAAGCAGCTAAATGTGTAGATCCGTGAACTGCTGGCCAGCAAAGCACGACGACCGGCAAAGACTTATTAGCCAGCGCTAGGAAATGTGAACCGTTTTAGGTGCTCGTGCTCACTCGCATGTTTCAGAAGGTGACGTGGTGTAAAAACAGTAAACTTGGGGTACAGGTTCTGTGCATCAGGTGTCTTCAGAAGAACAAAACCAAAACACTGGCAGACAATCCTAGACAAAACATCCTCAGAAGCCAGTGGCCCTTAATCATTTCCTGGTTCCGGAGTTGTTTTTAAGAAAGAAACGTTGCAATGTCTTTAAACAGAAGCACATAAATGAGATGTTCAGCTGCTGAAAGCCTGACAGACTTGCTGGAATCTACCCGTGTGTTTCCAGTGGGAGCAGTGGCTCTTGTTTCCTGAATTCTGGGTTTGTAGCAACTTCATAATTGCTACATGTAGGGGCTGGACAGATGGCTCTGAGGTTAAGAGCACTGGCTGCTCTTCCAGAGGTCCTGAGTTCAATTCCCAACAACCACATGGTGGCTCACAACTATCTAGGATCTGATGCCCTCTTCTGGCGTGCAGGTATAGGTGTGACCAGAGCACTCGTACCTAAAAATATATATATATAAATAAGTAAAATTTTAAAAAAGAAAAAGATAATTACTACATCTAATGAGAATTGATTGTCAGTACCTCAACATTAAAGTTCATAAGCATTAGAATGTATTTGTGCTATAGCTGTTAACATTTCTATACCCTTCCTGGTTGTCTAAGTTGCCATTTCCCTGGAATGTAATAAAATTTCTATAAAAAAGTCTATTATAACTTTTTTCACATATGAAATTCTATGAAAAATTTTAAATTTACAACTAATTGTCAAAAGGTATATATTTATCAGAATAGTAATTCAGTTTGTTAGTTTTATGGATGCTGGTAGGAGGTAAAAAAGTTTCTCACCATAGGATCATCTGTTTTTGCCATTTCCCAGAGTCCTAATTCCCATAGGATGACATGAAGAACATGTGTGCTGCCCTCTGTGTTGGAAAGGCAGCCTGTCTGTTTGAACTTAGGTAATCATGTATCAGTATAATAGTGTGCTACCCTTTTTCCTGGAAGGGGACCTTTTTTAAAGTTCCTTGTTTTTACAATGATAAGGTGGTTTGGTTCAAGAGATAATGAAGGCCTCTTACAATTCTTGTAGACAGGAAAAGACCTGGAGTGCCATCAACATTAATTACTTCTACTTTGTATTGAATATAGTTTCATTTTCATGTTTTAAAAAATAATTCTGTTACAGGCTTTTATGTTTAATTCTTTTGGTATGTGATACATAACATATTAAGTACTGGGTATTTGTCTTGTGTTCATAGAGGCCTGGTTTTATTCCCATCACAGCACGGACTAAGTGGTACATTTTGAAATCCTAGCACTGAGGTGGAAGAGGCAGGAGGATCAGAACTTCTAGGTCATCTTTACAAATGAGTTTCCAAACCATCGTGGTGAAAGTAATATCCCCATTTCAAACAAAACAACCCAAAATACATATTTATATGTTACTTATTATGTATTGCGTTGATTTTTATTCATACTTTCAACACTAATAGTGTTACATTTTGTAAGTATGTTTATGTGTCTTTATTTTTTATTTATTTTGAGACAGGGTCTCTTTCTCCATAGGGCCCCTGGCTGTACTGGAACTCATTGTGTAGACCAGGCTGGCCTTAAACTCACAGAGATCCATCCACCTGCCTTTGCCTCCCAAGTGCTAGGATAAAGGCATGTGCCACCACTACCCTGCCTGTTATATGTCTGTATATAATTACCAATAGTAATACAGTCTGAGAAATTTAAAGTGAATGTGGCCACACAGACTCAGGTGGTCTAATACACCATACTCTATACCTAAGCTGCATATTCATGGAGTCATACATTGCTCACTGGTACTGGTGCATTCTGGGAAGCATGTTATTTAATGATTTTTCATGTGAAAATCAGAGGTTATAAAACTAGGGCGTGTGGTGTCATTACACACTGTATAGGAGACTACCATGTGTACACAGTTGGTTTTTGATGAGAGCATCACTGAACACCACATAACTGTATAGGCTGTGAATACACTCCAGTGCTGAACAAAAGTCATGAGAGTAAATCAAGCTCCAGAGAAATGTGAAGTCGAGAGATGTAGTAACCATTTAACTATATTAATTAGTTACTACCAGTCTAACATTGCAGTTTCACAGTATATTAGTTTTTTTCATAAGTAGAACTCTAATGACTAAAAAATCGCACTAAGTTCATAATCGAAGAATTGTAATTATTATTAATCAGTTCTGTACTGTACGTCAGTGTGTTACATGCATTATATGCTTGTTTATACTGACACCACTAAAGATGCCTGAATAATGTTTTGTGTTACGATATTAAAGTTATTGCAGTATTGCCAGATAATAGAATTTTTCTGTATTATAATTTTGGGGGTTACCTTAGGATCTGGGATGTCATGGATCAAAATGAGTTTCACACTTGTATTATTTATTAACATCTGTATGCATGCTTGTATTTATATTCTGTATTCCTGTTACTTATTTTAAGATGGGTCTTAGGTGGGGGTCACAGGCTAAATCCAGACTGTTTCTTGCATCTCACCTGATCTGTGGAGCTGTTGTGTGGGTGGCATGACAGTTCCGTCATGGTGCCAACTCATTCTGGTTCATGCTCAGTCCCACAGGCGACAAGATTCGAAGCAAGGTTGAACTGACTCGATACCTAGGCCCTGCATGTGATCTGACCCTCTTTGACTTCAGACAAGGCATCTTGTGCTACCCGGCTCCCAAGGTACTTCCCAATGCCGGTGTCCATACGCGGGCAACTCTGTCACCCGTGTGCCCACATTCTTCCTGTCTTCATCTCCAGACCCATCCCTTGCCTGACCCCAGCAAGAAGCAAAAGAAGCCTTCTAAACCAGCCAGTGTTAAGAAGCATCAGGGTGGGCTGCAGAAGAGTGATGTCAGGAAGGCGACCCCGCGGGCTGAGAATAATGCTGGCACTGGCACAGCTCCAGCTTCATTACTTGTACCTGGGTGAGTGTTAGCTTAAGGTGAGCTGGTTAGCAGGTGAGACTTGGGACTGGGAGTAATTACCTCTGCTCTTTTCACTGAAGCCGCTGTGAGAATTGTGGAATCCGCGTCCCAAGGAATGGTGTCAGAAGGCAGAGGCTCAAGACATTATGCGAAGACTGCCGAGGTAAGTAAGTTCCTAGGGATTGGGAAACAGGACACATAGTAGACCCAGTGCCAGGCTAGGCTGGAGGCTCTATGGTTCATGTCGGGATGGAGGCTTTGGGCATACATGGAATTGGCCTATGACCTCACTATTGGCATAGGTAGAATGGTGAAATGTCAGTCAATCTCTTTCTTGACCTCAGTCCGAAATGATGGTCCTATCTCCAGGAATCTCAGAATGGGACTGTCTGAGAGCTGTCCCCTCCTATTTTATATTCCTCTCTTGAGCTGGGATTAAAGGCATGCACTGGCCGGTTTCTATGGCAACTAGTGTGGCTACTGGGATTAAAGGTGTGCGTTACCACTACACTGGCTGGGCAGTTTTACTCTGATCTTCAGGCAAGTTTTATTTATTAAAATACAAATGAAATGCCACCACAGTGAAAGTCGGGGTTAAGGTAGTAGCTGAAGCCATGTGCCTGTGTCTGTTGCTTTGTTGCCATTTCTCTCATTCTCCTTCTCCCGCCAGCACAGAGAATTGCCTTCAACCGAGAACAGAGAATGTTTAAGGTGAGAATATGTATTGTTGGACTCTAAAGCCCACTTACCAAGGAGGGGTCGCCCCAAGAGACCACTCACACCGCAGTTGTTGTAAAAGCAAGAGGAATTTTATTACCTGGCACGCCAGGGCCCCTCAGCCTCGGGAGGAGAACCTCGAGTGGCTGTTACAGGCTACTTTTAAGGAAAAAAACTTTTAAAGAAAAAAACTGCAGAAGCAAAGGGGAAGTCCGGGAGTCATTTGTCAGCTATTGTGACTGGCTCATTTAATGACCAGCTAACTATAATTGGCCAATGCCACGGCGGGACAGGCAGTTGATGCAAGGTTGAGCAAGGAGGAACATCTGCGGGTCGTTTTTGCCCCAGTTCCAGGAACTGGGTCTATTCGGGGGAAAAACCACAAAGGGATGGGAAGTACCTGGGAAAGTACCCGAAGCTCCAGTGCACGCGTGGGTGATTTATCAGGTTCCTGGTTCCCAGGGGAGGAGGGGCAGTAATGCTGAGATGCCCCAGCGTCTTCCAGTGTCATCACAGTCTACAAGAGAACAGAATGGGACAGGACCGATGGAGGGCTTAGCAATGATGACAGCTCAGCCGGGCGGTATAGATTGTTTCTTAAATAGATACCTGGCTGTTGGTTTGTTTGCAGATGCAATAATGGGAATTAGAGGGGTAGCAATAGACATAGGGAAGTGTAGCATGAATAATAAAAACCCAGGGAAAGATATTAGATTCAGCCTGAAGATCATAAAAGCAAGCCAGCCGAGTCTCTAGAGAACTCTTACCTCTATGAAATCTTCAGACTAAAAGAGTGAGTTCCTGTCTCATCCCGCTTTATATTCCTCTCTAGTGCTGGGACTAAAAGCGTGCACCGCCACCGCCTGGCCTTTATGGCTAACTAATGTGGCTTCTGGGATTAAAGGATTGTTCCACCACTGTCTGGCCTGTATGGCTGAGTAGTGTGGCTCTTTTGCATTCCGATCTTCAGGCAAGTTTTATTTATTAAAATACAAATAAAATATCACTATAGGAATGAATTTAACAGAGCACTAGTAGAAGACGTAGTAGCCTTGGTGCTGGCAAGCTAATCATAGTTTATTAGCTATAGTAAGGGGGCTAATGGAAGACTAATAAGTACGGCAAACATTTGGAAGGGCAGTGGCCCTGGAGCCCTCTCCCTAGGCCTCTAATCTTACCCCATCCATTTTTGACAGAGAGTTGGCTGTGGAGAGTGTACAGCTTGCCTGGTGAAAGAAGACTGTGGGACTTGCTCCATCTGCCGCCTGCAGCTGCCCCATGATGTGGCCTCCGGGCTCTACTGCAAGTGTGAGCAGAGACGCTGCCTCCGGATTGTGGAGAAGGTGAGGCAGTCGATGAAGTGGGCCAAGGCGCTCCTGGCTTTCAAGGCCCTGAGCCCCTACTTCACAACTCCTGCCCCCCACAGAGCCGAGGGTGTGGAGTATGTCGGGGTTGTCAGAACCAAGAAGACTGTGGCTGTTGCCGATTCTGCCTTCGCCCTCCCCGCCCTGGTCGCAAGCGCCAGTGGAGGTGTCTGCAGCGGCGCTGCTTGTGGGTGAGTCAGGCTAGAGGGACTGGTGCTGGTGGAGTCAAGGCTGGGACAGAGCTCGTGCTGCTGTTAAATTTACCACCACTGCTGCTGTTTCTTCCTCCCAGTCTGGCTTTGCCTGCTTCATGTCATATTTTCTTTTCTGCCCCATGTTCACCTCCTTGGTTCTGCCTACCTGCCTTTCTCTGCCAGCACTTTGCTCATCGCTTCCGTGGCCACCCTCAAGGATGTCACCAGTGCCCTCCCCAGGTTGTGGTTCCCCCTATTGTGAGTGCCTGACTGCACACTCCGCCTGACCAGTCAATGCATGCTTTTTGTACTCCCTGGGGCTCCTGTGTCTCTCTGGTACCACCATGCCTTAACTGTCCTTCGGCCTCTAGGGTAAACGTGACCGTGACCGTCGTAAGAGTAGCTCGAAGATGGCTGCCCAACGTCACTCCCAAGCTCAGCCAGTGCCTCCACTTCCTGCACTACAGCACCCAGAGCCCACAGAGCTGGTAAGGCCCTGGTGGGCAGAGGGAAGGCACAACCCTAAACTTACTCAGGACCTGCCCTGACCCCAGCACATTTGCCTCTGCAGCACATCAGCGACCTAGCGCCCACATCACCTGCTGAGTTCATCTATTACTGTGTAGACGAGGACGAGCTAGTGAGTGGCCCCACCTTACCTGGATAAACTAGATGCTCCTGATGCTTATTTAACCCAAGGAAGTAGATGCTGTAATGGGACTAGTAGGGAGTAATAGTGAGCGCTAGGACGGGAAAGAAGAGGGGCTAGCAG
>NC_022020.1:58632587-58648541 GCF_000317375.1 Microtus ochrogaster
GGTGCTTACTGTCAGATGAACCAGCGTCAATGGGAAAGAAGAGGGGCTAGCAGTACGGTGCTTACTGTCAGATGAACCAGCGTCAATGGCTGGTGCAGGACAAAGAGGCTGAATGGAGACATTCACAGGGGTGCAGGTAAACATGTTTGTGTAGAGTTAAGTCAACATCTCTGGCAGTGATGAGGACTAATGGAAGGTCAGCCAAGTCCTGATGAAGTGAGGGCCAGAGACACTGTTCTGATCGCAGGTACTCTACTGATAAAGTAATGGAGTAGCCTCAGTCCTAATGGGCTTGGAGGCCAGCTGGCACAGTGGTTGCGGCATATTTTGAGGCCACAGTTGCCTAGGAGAGTTAGCAGGCTGAGCCTCATGTATAGCTAGCTCCTCCATGGGGCTAGAGGAGCACCAGCACAATACTGAGACTGGTGTTGAGGACGGCCTCTCCTAGTCCTAGTGACAGTAGCACCATTCCCCTCCACCCCAGCAGCCCTACACGAACCACCGGCAGAACCGCAAGTGCGGGGCCTGTGCAGCCTGCCTACGGCGGATGGACTGTGGCCACTGCGACTTCTGCTGCGACAAGCCCAAATTCGGGGGCAGCAACCAGAAGCGCCAGAAGTGTCGTTGGCGCCAGTGCCTGCAATTTGCCATGGTGGGTGGGGCAGGGAGGGTTAGGTGGATGGGCTAGGTTGGGCCTGGCCCACCCCCTTGTTGGGGAGTGGTGGGCAGGCCTGGTAGATGGGTGGGTGGTGTAGTGAGTCTCGTTGAGGATTAGCAGACAGTGTGCTGGGGTGATGAGTTCAGCTGTACTGCCATTGCAGACAGGAGATTGACTAGCAGGCTTAGTGATGACAGCTCCTGGAAGCAGCAGATTCTGTGTGTGCTCTGATGGGATGTTAGCAGCCACATTGAGTAGGGCAGGGTGGGTATGGTCAGATGGCACCGGGTTGACCACAGCACCCAACGTTGTTCTCACAGAAGCGACTGCTGCCCAGTACTGGGTCAGGGTCTGAGGAGGGAGCAGGATCGCCTCCATGTCACCCTTGTCGAAAGAGGCCTGGTTCTCCTCAACAGCTCCATCCAAGCTCCTCTTCAAAGGCCCCTTTGGCTGTGCACACAACCCCACCATGCCCTGTCCAGGCTTCAGCGAAGCAGCAAATAGGTAGAGGCTTTGTGCCGACCCCACCTGACACAGACCTTGTGTTTTTACGAGAGGGTGCCAGCAGTCCTCTGCAGGTGCCTGGTCCTGCTGCAGCTTCCTCAGAAGCCCCGTTACAGGTAAGGATCTTCTCCCACTCCTCCAAGCTCCACCCAGCCTTGTGCCATGGACCTGAGACCAAGTCTGCTGCCATCCTCCCTTATGCAGGAGGCCCAATGCTCTGCCCAGAGTTGGGTTGTGACCTTGCCACAGGTGAAGCAAGAGAAGGTGGATGCCCCAGAGGAGTGGACAGCAGGCACAGCCTTCCTGACTTCTCCCACGTTGCAGTCTGGCTGCCCTGGCAAGGTTAGGGAGGTAATGGGTGCGCACAGGTGGCCTGTAGGAGGTGATAGAGAGCTGTGGTGGTGGGGCTGCGGGTGGTGATGGTGCGCATTCTGTTGATGTCCAGCATGTCCAGCAGGCACCTCACCTGCTCTGCTGCTCAGCTCCCAGGGGACTGAAACTCATTGAGGTATGGGAAAGATTCACAGGCAGAGGTGGCATTTCTCAGTGATAAAAGGGAGGTCTGTCTGCATATATAATAATTATAATAATAATAACAACAACAATAATATAATAATAAAAAATACTCAGCCTGGCCCTGTCCTAACTGCTGCCCTTCCTCATTCTCCTAGGCAGTAGACCCAGACCTTCCACCTGTGAAACAAGAGCCCCCTGGCCCTGAGGAGGATAGAGAAGAAAACAGAGAAGATTATGTTTCTGCATCAGCCCCAGAGGAGGAGGCAGGAGGGGTTGGCACACCAGTGGTCAGTGCTGGGGATGTTTCCATCCTACCCTGATCTTACCTTTTCTCCTCCTGTCATACTGACCCATGATATGTTAATTCTTTCCTAGATCACGGAGATTTTCAGCCTGGGTGGAACCCGCCTCCGGGACATAGCAGCTTGGTGGCCAAGGTGTGCCCCATACAGTTAGGTGTGGGGAATGGGGTAGGTGCCGGCCAGATATGGGCCCTGAGTTTTAAACCTAGGGTCAGCAATTTGATTGGGTGCAAAGGGACATAAGGACTGTAACCATTACACTACAAAACCAGTAAGGGTATGTGTGTGTTTGTGTGTGCGTGTGTGTGTGCGCACGTATGCTTGTGCACGCGTGCGCGCGCAGGTAGGTCTGTAAAGATTGCTCCTGAGACCCAGCCTGCTGGTATTCCAGGGCTCTCTTGGGGAAGAAAGAGAAGGACTGATGCTCCATGCTGAGATTTCAAAGAAAAAAGTGAGGCTGGTCCCCGCCTATGTAAGAAAATCCTTTTAAGGGTCAGACTTGGTATACACATTCTTACTCAGAAGATCACCATTTGTGGTCTTGAAGGCCTTTGATGTTTCCAGAGCCCTTTATTGGGTGAGCTGTCCCTGATGATGGGAAGAATGTATGTCACACAGATGACATTGGACTTGCCTAGGCAGTGGAGTTGGTTTGGGGATTGGGCTTTAAGTGGCTCTGCAAGCTAAGCTTGTGTAGCTGTGTGATTTCAAGTATATTCCCCACTTCCTAGAGTAGCATCTGTGGGTAGATTTGGGCTGTGCGTCCCAAGCATTTCCTGTTGAATTTACTGTTTTGAATACTGTGTAGAACTGTCCCTGTAAGTCTAGTAACAGAAGTGAGGAGAGATGCCATTGTGGTGGTGGGAGGAGGACCATCCCAAAGATAAAACAAAAACAAAAACATACTATTGGGCCAAGCACCTGGATTCCTTTGTTCCCATACACCAGTTTTAACTGCTAGAAAATCTGCTGGTGTACCTTGTAGATGGCAGGTGGAGATGACTGACATCCTGCCTGGCACACAGCTGTTGGGGCTTCCACTGGTGATGCTACTGCAGCCTGTAAGGCTTACCCCCGAGAAGATACAGCATCCCTGGCTTCCAGGAGCTTAGGATTTTCTGGAAGATGAAATTTTTCCCACTTAACAGAGAAGTGCTGTACTGTTTGCCTTTCTAGTCTGTAGAAGAAAGAAAAGTGGCTATAGGTGAATAAGGAGAAATGGATGCAGGTGCAGAATAGGAGGAAATGGTTTTGTGATGCTCTATTTTCTACATGGCAAACCTCATTCAACAGACAGACCTGCTCCCTCTTCTCTAGGTCCAAGGACCTTAAAAAACCTGAAGCTAAAATGCAGTAGACTGGAGACTTCTGCTGACTGTAGGACCGAAGGTGATATTTGCACACCGGCTTTGTGAGAAACAACCCTGATCTACCAGGGGCTGGGCCCTGGCCTGGTCGCAGAGCTTGTTTGTGAATCAGCTCTAGGAGAAAGACCTGCAAGCACAATCGAGGAACAGGCCTGCCCAGGCCTGGAAACTTAGAGGAAAGAAGCTGGAGAGAAGAGAAAGAGTAGAAGGCTGGGAGAACGTCCACTCCTCCAAGGATCTCAGTGTGATGAGAAGGTGGATGTAGGGGAGGGGAGGATATGATTGAAGCCACTACCAACAACTCAAACAAGCCATCTTCATAACTGTTGGTGGCTTCCAGATGAGACCTGGCAGTGTGTCTGCACATTTTCTCAGGGAAACAGCAGTTGAAATGCTACAGAATAAAGGAGGAAAAGGCATTGTTTGGTGAGCTCCTCCCGTGGAGCCACTTACTGAACCCTCACAGTAGTCCTTAGGAAGACAGTGAGTGATACTGAGCACTTCTGCAGGTAGGTAAACAGACTCAGAAGAGACAAACGTATCAGTGTCAAACAGCTAGTGTTGGTAGAGTCTAGAAATCCACCGGGCTATACAAGCTCTGTTCTTTAATCCACTAAACTGTTAACTGCAGTCTTTTGTGCAATAATGTATATTACAATAACAGTTTTAGTGACTTTGAAAGTAGCGGTAGATTACTACGAAGAGTATAAGATATCCTTTACACCTTTGCCTCAGTTGATGTTAGGGAATGCCTAGGCTGTGGGTGGATGGGGTCACCTTCTCGTCAGAGCATTGGTTCATGTAGAATCTAGGTTCCCTGAAGGCCCCATATGCTGCATAGGATCCCTCAGCCCCAAAAGTGTGTTCTTCCTCACTGCTGGCTGACAATTTGCTTGAGCCCAGATAGTTTCACTTTAGCCAGAGCAGTGCTTGGAACTAAAGCTGTCAGCCTGGGCTGTCTTTTCCAGGCAGTATCTTCTCTCTGATGACCTTTGTGCATGTTTCCTGCCCTCAGCCCAAATGTTTGTTAGGAGGCTGAATGAGCTTATGCACTGAGTCCCGCCCAAGGGCTGGTCTTGGCTCAGCCTTACCTCACTTTCCATCCTTAAAATGCCAAAAAGATATAGAACTGGTTACTTAGCCAGGTTTACAGGGCCAGGACTGAGTGCCTCCACATACTTTGTGTCCTGTGTGCCCCCCTTGCTTTAGCCTAGTCCCAAGCCCTGCTGCTTTAGGTAATTCAGGTGTGGATTACTCATTTCTTATTTCTAACTCACAAGGCACAGCTCTCTGTCACCTTCTACTCTTCCTTTGCCTTGCTTTGCCTAATTCTATCCTGGAGTCATACTGCTTTTTAACCCCTAGAGCATACCACTTGTCCCTAGTATTCTGATCATTCTGACAGTGATGTTCTAAGGGTAACATCTTGGTTGGCATTTGACTTGTGAACAAAGATTCTGATTACTATGTGTATTGACTAGGGTACAGTCAAAAGGTCAGAACCACTGCAACAAAGACTAATGTATGTGTTTTAGGGGAGTTTTGGGAGACATTTTACATTGTGTAATTTTGGGAGATAGTTTAGTAGCCTCTAAGACTGTCAGTTGTATGTAATACTTGAGCTCAAAATATTCAGGACAGGCAGTGAGGAAGGGAAGGTGGATGGACCCATGGGAGTCCATGAACAAGAGTTGGAATTCAAGATGGCCTGAAATCCATGTTAGTGTCTCACCATCTCCCGCTTCGATGATGTTTGTGTCCTGAAGAAGAAGCTAGTAGAAGTAGCATCTGGCCTAGGACTAGATAAGCTGAAGGAAGATCCCAGGGAAGTTGTAGCAGCTGGAGGCCCGGCTGTAGGATTTGCTGTTTCCCCATACCAAGATGAGACAGCAGATTAATGACCGCTTGTATGAACTGCAGTATGCCTGGTATTCGTGCACCAACTTCACAACAGCCTGCTGCTGTTTCACTTCTGCTAATCACAATGTTTCTGTGAATTTTCTTAACTAGACGTCTATGGGGAAGGATTCTGGGAAGCATAGTCTAGTTCAGGTGACATGTTAGAAAGCCACCTGCCATGACTCAGCTCCCAAAGGTCTCACCACTTACCCAAGGATAAGCTGAAAATGTAAAGCTGAAGACCACGGATTTCATGATGGTCCCAGCAAAGAAAGAAACCCTGTCAAGCTCCTCCATAACAATCTTGCTGGTCTCAGCTGTATTTTTGTCATTCATCCAAGTATGGAAAACTTGGCCCATAGTTATCGCTGTACATGATACTGAGATCCAAAAATGCAATTTTATAAAATGCATCAATATATATTGCAAATGATAAAAAGATCTCCAGTTTTTTATGGACTTTGATGCTCAGAATATAAAGTCTAATATACTATGGAGAAGCCAGTCCTTATTCAAGATGCGTGAGAAGTTGGAAACAATTATTTCTATTTCTGAACTGTTCTATTTTAAAATTATTTTAAAACAATTTTCTTGTTCTATTTATTGGTTTTTATGTTAGTGATTCTTTGAGGATTGTTTGGTGGTGGGAACAGTGTGGACCGCTGTGGAAGAATTGGGATAGTGGGTGGCAAGATGAAGATCAGCTCTGTCATTTCCCTAGGCTTCATTCAGATCAGGGGCCTGCAGGCTAAGGCACTGCGCTGCTCCTGATGCACCTTATAGTCCATAAGGCTCCTCCAGGTCCAGGCTGGTTGAGACGACCATTGGATAGATTCCAAAGCTGGTGCCAGGCACCCTGGGGCAGAGCCTGCACCAGCCGTACTTCCTGATGTCGGAGAGGCCACTTCCATTCCTCAGAGGATGGTGGAACAGTTTAAGCTGAGTCTCCTGACCAGGATCATCACCTGACTGCTCTGCCATTGGAGTGCAGGATGGCGGTGTGATGCTGCAAGCAGCTGGCTACCTCTAAGGCTCAGCTTCCCCAAATTCACAAACAGGACTTCTGTGGCCACACAGATCTCAAGGGTGTGGACCAGGCAGCCCCAATTTCTGGGGTCTTTCACAAACCCTGCTCAAAGATTTCTTCACTTCTGCAGAAGGTGTGTGTGCTGGGGGCGAGGGGAGACCCACCTAAAAGTCCAACACGTAGAACCACTCAGATGAAGGAGGTACCTCTTTGGACATTGTCGGGGAACCCTGACAGCCTCTTAATTTTTTTCTTTTTTGTTTCAGGCAACATAAGCTGTTAGCAGTAAATGAAAATGAGTATTTTACTGAGCTGCAGTTGAAAGAAGAAATGTTGTAGGAGAGAAAACAATTATTAAGAGAAGAAAGACATTCTTTTATGGCTGAAAAGCTGAACCCAGAACTCAGGAAATGGACCCCAAGTCTAGAGATGTACCGTATAGAAAATCTGAAGTGGCTGGGTTACAAATAATTAAGCATGCTAATTTGAAAAAACCGACCTTAAGAGGTGTATCCATGAGTGGCATACAACTAGTAGTGTCCACCAGTAACCTTGTCACTGCCCCTCCCCCGTCTGCTTTTCTGTTCTTATCTCCCCCCTCTTTAGAACAGGGGTACCAAAGTAGCATTCATAATTGGCTCTGGAAAATTATAAATCCATCTTACTATTAATGAGAACTACAGCTCCGGTCCCCAGGACTATCCAGTTCCTTGGACTGTTGCCAGTTTTGCCTGGGATCCTAATTCTCAAGAATTGAGTAGCTGAACTTGTGAGCCACAGTTCAGATCCATTCTGATTGCTCCATTGAGAGTTTTTTTGTGTTCAACCCAGTAAGATTACTGCCCCACCAGTACATCTGAGCTGCCTGCTTCCTGTGTTCACCCGAAGTGTAAGCTGTTTTCTGTTGAGTGCCATAGAAGACTTCGCCGTACTGGTTGTGTGGCTCTATATATAGCACTTAGGCTCTTGGAGCCCTAATCAACTTCACTGTAAAATAATGCTAATAATACCTTCAGTTCTTTCAACCTTGTAAGATTCTTGTCAATCTCAAAGGTTGTTTCTGAAAATATTTTGCAAATTGTAAAAAAGAAAAAACCTACTCAAGCATAAGGTTGCCATGTGATTATTACATCAAGATTAACTTCAAGGTGGTAGAAAGTTTAACCTTTCTCATGCTTTTAGATCAATTACAGGCAGGCGATAACTAGCAAATTCACTGGATTGTGTTTTGACTGATAAGTTAGAGAGGTTTTTCTTTGTTTTTTTCCGCCTCTGGCGAGCCCCGGAGGAAGAGAAGGAGGTGGGGTGGAGGAGTTCCAGCCAGGGCGGGGTGATAACAGCAGAGTGACCAGGGACAACTTCCGCTTGGCCCGCCCACCTTCACTAACGGCGCGCGCGGAGAGGGGTGGCTCACCATGGCAACTGGCCTCTGCGTTGTGGAAGCAGACTACCCTGGGCTTGGTGGTTCCCGGTAGTCACCATTCCAAGGAGACTTGAAGATGTACAGCCAGCGGTTTGGCACTGTCCCAAGGGAATTTAAGGGTCCCACTCCCAAGGCGGTGATCATTGTAAGTACAGGATATTTGTGCCGGAAACCTAAGACCTTTTCCGTCTCCTGGTGGATTCTGACCAGTTCTTTCACCTGGGAAGCAGGTTCCAGAAGCAGCGGGCTTTGGGGAAGAAAAAGGTTGTTGCTCGCCGATCTATCATTCCGCCCACATCCACCCCATCCTTTTCCACTCCAACCTCCAACTACAATCACCACTTGGGATCTTGGCATTTTTGTTTTTCCTTTAGTATCCCCCAAATGCCGTGAGCTTGGGTGTGGGAGCATTATGGAAGGGCACTGGGCCAAGAGGCTGATTCTGGATCTGAACTGGCTATGGTTCAACGGGACAACTTTGGGATGGTCTTGTGACCCTATGAAAATAGTCTATAGAAAGGGAATTGGGCTTTGAATGTTGTGTGTGATAGTGGGATGTTCCTGTGCCGGCTAAATGAGTAGCTGGTGTTGGACAACGCTCCTACAGACTGAAAATAAGCAGTTAGTTGCTTCCTACAATGGACTGGTACGGGTTGCCGATAAGAAAGGAATTTAAAATGAATTTTGCTAGCAATACAGACACTTCTCTTCTATGCATGTTTTTTTTTAATTCCTGAATACTTGTTTCTACAGATTATAAAATCAGTCATATGTAATCAGAGTTATGGCTGGAACCACTACTGGGTGTATAGTATTAATGGGGGTAAATCCAGTGACCCCCTTCATTAAACCCCCATCCAAATGGTGAAGAAACAGCCTCCTCCTAAATAAGCCATTAAAAGTAGGTAATAGGTTATGTTTACTGTGGTGGCAACTTGTGGAAGAAAGTAAGATTTGGGCTAATCAAGAATACAGTTGTATTATGGCCCGTAGGCACGTTCCATATGTCCACTTACAGAACTCCCTTTTCTCTAGGTCCTAGGACTTTAGAATCTGAATCTGGAAAAAAGTAGTCTGGAAACTGCTGTGGGCTTTCAAAGCTCAAGATAACTTCATGGACAACAGAATCAAACACTTTTGGGTCTTGTATCTCAATGCAGCATTTGGGATCCAGGCCATTTGTTGGTGACTATTATTTATGCTCATAACCAACACGGAACAAGGAGAAGAAAGACTGCTGTAGCAGAAGCAGGCCACTAAATACTGTGTGCTTACAGAAAGAAGGAGGAGGCAAAAGAGCCAGAGTTGTTTCTTCTTCTCTGGTGTCTAAGTGGGTGACAAGAAACGAGAGGTAATTGATGAAGCTTGGACCCTCAGAAATTCCGTAGGAAAAAGCATTTTTTTAAAAAAGGTGGTGGAGTCAGCCACTAGCACATTCTTTTTCTCATTTAACAGATGAGAAACCCTAGAGTATAGGTCAGAATCAAGCCTGGATGGGGGTATTGTTCTTTAAAATAGGAACCTGAGATGCTGTCATAGCAAAGTCCTACCTTGATCTTCTTTTGGTGTCCTAGGAGGGTTAGTGTCATTATTGTAGTTGCTAGCCATGCATGACTTTTCCCTTCTGGAAATGTGTTAGTTGAAAATGCTCAGAGTCACATATTGAAAAGATAATATTCTGGATATACTGGATAAATAAACTATATTATCAAAATTAATATTCTATTTTAACCAGTTCAATTGCAAGAAAAACTTAAGTTGTGTGTCTGTTTTGTATTCTATTTCTATTGAACAGTGTGGGTTTTGGTCAGTGACAAGCCTGTTCCTTGACTGGCATCACCATCACCTTTTTCCATTTTAGACAACTCAAGGTCCCACCGTCTTCATCCAGAGACTGGGAACTCAGCTAGGCATGGTGGCACAGCCTGTAACTACAACATTTGGGGGGCAGAGGCGGATGATCAGTTAAGCGAGAACTTGAGCCAGCCTGAGCTACGTGACACCATGTCTCAATGCCCCAAGCCTTCCAGGGCTTCCAAGTCTAGCTACCACTCATGCTGTTTCTCACCAACTCTTCTTGCCCACTTTAGTCAAAGTGTACCTCAGGTCTTGATTCCTGTCCTGACCGTTGGCAACCACCGCGTCTAGCTCGCCTGGGTGGTGTTCTCAGTCCACACACGTCTTTCTGTGTCTCCTGCCCAGTGACCCTGCTCTGCTTCTCTATCACAGAATCCGCACACATAAAATACCAGGAATGTTAGAGAATAGTAGTTTAATTAGTTGACTCTAGACTCCAAATCACTTTGATGTGGATTTGCTTCTCATGATGCACTTTCTACTCTCCTCTTGGGCTGTTTCCCATTTCATCCTGTCAGCTGTACCTCTTTGTGTACCTGAAGCATTTCATCAGTTTTATCTTTGGATGGATGCTGTGTTTGTTTCCTTTGAATGCTTTACCACAATGACCAAACCCCAGTATCTGGTCATTCTGGCACTTATATTCTAAATATAACTCAGCAGAGTGGATCTGCCTTGTGCTTTCTGGGTTTATTACTATGAATGAGCACCCATGTGCCACACCTCACCAAAGATGACTGGATAAAACCAGTCATAAGGTAAGACCATTGATTCCTTGATGGCACCAGGAGGTACAGACACTGCATCGAGACCACCCAGAAACACTGTTCACTCATTCACATTGAGAGGCTAATGCGGGATGAGTGGGCTCAAGGCTAGCAAAACAGAAATGATAAAGATATAGCTAAGGAGATTTCATTTGGTGTGTTACTATATAGTCAAACTGCATGCACACCTCCAGCTTCTGAGTGACCATTATGCAAAGAGAATACATTTAAAGAAACTGAACTATCCCCAAAATATCTATAACTGTCGGAGACCAGCTTCAACAAGGATACCACTTACCAGGACAGGGGCATGGGGATTAGAAAAATAAGTAAAAAAAAAAAAAAAATGAAGACTCTAGTGAAAATAATAAACAGAAGCATAAGATAGGGAGTTCCAGTGAATACTGAAAATTGCCCACATTTAATTTCCATTTGCTTAAATAC
The DNA here is from genome assembly GCF_000317375.1 of Microtus ochrogaster. NCBI lineage: Eukaryota > Metazoa > Chordata > Mammalia > Rodentia > Cricetidae > Microtus > Microtus ochrogaster. The sequence continues at coordinate 58,643,352 of NC_022020.1, forward strand.
CCTGACCCCCAAAGTTAGGAATAAGATAAAACTGCATTAACATGATTCAAGGAATGACCTCACCACCTGAAGGGCTAACGGCTACATTCTTAGTTAAAATTCTGTTGCCAGAACAAGACAAAAAACACTCATACCCTAGACCAAAACATTCTGTAAGCAAACCACTTCTTGGGTGAAATCCATAGTTATCTCCCTAAGGGAGTAGGAACCCAGTTGGAATCTTAGACTTTTGTTTGAGATAGGTACAGAGCTACTTCTTAATATCAGAAATACCAAGTCTGGATGTTAGCCATACCTGTTATTTGAACTGTAGTCAATTCCCTTGAAGGAACAGAAGTAAGTTTCAATTCTCTGGCCTTTAGTCAAAGTAGAATGCCCCATACCTATGGGTCCTGTCAAATAGCATAGGCCTTTCATTCAAACTTTCAAAACCAAACCGAGTAAATTTCTAGTTCAATCCCCTCTTCCATCCTTCTTTTCTTTCTTCATTTTTTTCCTTTTTGGTATTTTACTTTTACAATTTAATACATGTATAGTTAAATTTAACATGTATAGTTAAGTACTTTATCCATCGAAAGTATTTTGATGCTAATATCTGATTAGAAAAAAAAATGTGTGCACAGTAAGTCACAATAGCAGGTTTGAGAAGACCCCTAATTCTTACTATCCAGGTTTATGCTATCTGAAGCACTTTGAACATAGAAGTCTGAACAAAGTACTCACATCTCTGGTTGATTAAATATTTCTAGAACCTGGTCTGTTAAATTTTTATCTATCTATCTATCTATCTATCTATCTATCTATCTATCTATCTATCTATCTATCTCTATCATCATCTATTTCTATGTATCTATCTATCTATGTTCTTTGAGAGTGTCTAGTTCTATGCCTGTTTTGCTTGTATTTACCCCAACGCTTCCCATATCCACTCCTTACATACCCACCCAACCTGTATCTTCTTTCTTTTTTGTTGGGATACACAGAGATGTAAGCCTTGTCTAGCTGTCAGAGAGTTTGAGCTTATTTTTGTCTTTTCAAAGTTGTTGACAATGAGTATGAGTATACACCCTGACTTAGGGTGTGGTTATTTGGTGTTTTGGACATTAAGATGATCCATAGAGGTGAATCTGCTCCACACTGACAAAAGGCCAGAAAATTCAATCATAGTCCTGTGCTCCTTCATTTAAAATTGGAAATTTGACATAGGGAGTGGCTGCCTATAGGATACTTGGTCTAGGGTGTGTTCACTGAACATTCCTGCCCAAGCATCAAATGCCTTACTCAGGAAATAATGGCTTGATGTCTGAAGTATTGAAGCAAGTAACTGATTTGGTTGTTCTTTGTGTCATATTAAAGCAGTATTTTTTCCTTCTTCCCTCCTTTTGTATTGGGGTATAAAAGCATAAGAAAAATGAATGATTTCCCTTCCTGCTAGGGGTCAGTTATCTAAGGAGTGAATGTCATGGAAGAAGTCTCTAGTGCCCCATAAACTTGCTATGGGGCCCAGGGTGGGCCCCTCCTTCCATTTCCCAACTGACCAGAGAACAGATGACCATCAGCATCCATCTTAGACCGACATTCATTAGACCAATGGTGTCCTTTCCTGCAATGGGGGCACAAGCCAGGTTACTTCTTACCTGAGGCTCCATCTGGTTGTCAAGGGTTACCTGAAGACAGGTCTCTGGGGCGGTTGGGACATTGTTTTTTAAAATGACCAGCTTGTCCACAGTTAAAGCAGGACTTAGGCTGTGCCCCAAGATCGTGACACTGCAGAGCAGCGGCCATCACAGCCCTGGTGATATGGTCTTGGTCAATTCCTTACACAGTCTGATGTAATCATTCAGCCCTCCTCATTGCCAGTGAGGATGAATAGCCTCCTGACAATACTTGTTGGCATTCTTATAAGCTTGTTTGATAACTGGCATGGCGGCATTTAACATCAGGGAAAATCCTCCTGCTAACTGTGAGAGCCAATTCACAAAATCTGAATAAGGCTCAGACAACCCCTGCAGCACCTTAGATAACTGACCCCTAGCAGCCTTGTTAGGCAAGGCTTTCTAGGCTCTTATGGCAGCGGTGGCAATCTGAGCATACACCCCAGGGTCATACATGAATTGCTGATTGAGTGGAGCACACGGTCCAGCGCTGGTGAGCATGTCCACACTTCTATTCGGGTGCCCTGCATCAGTGTTCCTTCTGGCCGTCTCTACTAATCAGACATCCAAGTCAAATAATCCCCTCCACTAAGTGCCGCCCTACAAAGTTGCATCCAATCACTAGGAGTCAAATTTTGATCCATGTAGGATTCCACCAAGGCAGCGGCAAAGGGAGCATGCGGCCCACAAGCGGTTATGGCCTCTTTAAGCTGTCTTACATCCTTAAACTAAAACTGCAGATGTAGCCTCTGTCTATCCCCTGAGGATCCGCAGTTTCAATAACAGGGAACACCTGGATATTTCTGGACTTAAGTTCTGCCAATTGTCTCCCCAACTCCTCTACCTCTCTCTCACTAGCCAGAGGGTCAGCTGCTTTGTAAAAGGGGTTCTTTCTCCTGGGGCGAGGCAAGAGAACGGACGCAGTCCCAAGGTTGACTTGGAATCACTACTATCTGAGATCCGAGCTTCCCCAGGCTCCTTCAGCTCTTCTCCCTCTGGATCTCCTTTGCATGACGCCAGGGATTCTCTGTCTTGGACATTCTCCAGTATCCTAATGCCTTCCTTAAGATGTTCCTTGACACTATAATTTTTAGTAACTATAGACTTTTTAACCAGCCTCCATAGGAAAAACTTGGCAATGGAAAAGGACTCCAGTCCCTTTTTTTCTCAGTTCCTTTTGTAGGTCTTCCTTAACATGTTCCCGGTCACGGTTGTTCAAGGTGTCTGCCTGTAGAAACCATGGACTAACCCTACCTAGGGTTTCCAAGAATTCTTCAGCTGTTTTTCTTTTAATCCCTGTACCCTGCTTTTTCAGTAGTACCTGCAATTCCTTTACGAGAGCGGACTTGGAAGAATCCACACCCATCCTTACAATTCACCCTCTGACCTCACCTGCTCTTTCTTACCTGCTAGCCAGCCCTATGGATGGTGTCCCTCAGAGATGTCCCGAGTTCCCAATCCCAGCGGGGCCTTCACCTTTGGTGCCTGTACCACCTGGAACCACAGTTGGGCAAGGGCCTGGGGAGGAAAGAACACACAGAGACATGAGTCACTCTTGGAACAAGAATGCCCATTTTATTGTGTTCCCACACAGCTTATATAGGACTCTCCTTGACTAATGTCCAAGCCCCAGCTCTGGGGATTTTCCACTGCAAGCCCACCAGAAATCACTTCCTTGTTATCAGGAACTCATGAGGGTTCTGTGCTCAGAGCAGCTGCAAACATAGAAAATCAAGTTGTTTACTCCAGCAGGCAAGAGGTCATAGAAAGTTTAGGGTCTGAGGGACTGCAGCTCCCAACACCCCCATTTTATCCCCAATAAATACTCTGCCCCACTACTGCTTGAGGTGTCCTCTGCTCCATCGATGCATCAGATGGAGGAGATACCTGAATTCAAACTCACAATTGAAGGACTCTGTGTTTGTATGGGATCTGGTCTCTTGGTGGTCTTTGGGGATCTGGACTTCGGGCACAAGAGGGATACACTCTCAGAGTAAAGTTTTTTCTCTCTCTCCCAGCAGCTAACAGTTGTTGCCATTCACTCGCAGCTAGTGAGGGGATTGTATGCCCAGCTTCCCTCTCTGTGCTGGGATGTAGTCTGGCTTGGGCTCACACATGTTCTGTGCAGTTACTATCACTGTGCGGCTTCCGTCCTGTGTCCAGAAGACATTAGCTTGCCATTCATTGCCTCTGGCTCTTATACTCTTTCTTCCCTCTCTTCTGAAATTATCCATGAGCCTTGGAAGTGGGTGGGGGGCTTGGGTGCAGCGTACATGTTTCCTTTTGGACCGAACATTCTACAGTTTCTCATTCTATGTGCTTTGGCCAGTTGTGGGTGTCTGGTGTCTGTATTAATCACAATCCACTGCAAATAGAAGCTTCTGGGGAGGGTTTGAAAGACCCTCGTTTTCAAGGGTGGTGGGAGAAATCTCCCAAACTCAATAATTCAGGCCAACAGATGCAATCAGCAAGAGGTGTCTTTATTGATTACACAGACGCCTGCGTGTGCACCAGCAGCTTATGCCAACTGAGCACACCGGGCAAATTCAAACAGCCATATTTATAGGGAAAAATGATTACATAAGAGGGTAGTATAGCACAAGCATTTCATTGGCTCTCAAATTGGCGGGTTTAGCTCACCCTGGGGACGGCCCCATGTCTATTCTCGAATTTCCCCGAAAAACCATAAAGCCAGATAAAACACCCTGCAGCAAGTTGACAGTTTAGATAGAATGTCTTGGGGATGAAGTATTTCCTCTCCTCAGTCCCGAAAAACCACGAAGCTAGATAGAGCACTCTGTCTCTCTCCTTAGCCTAGTCAGTGAGTCTGCAACCCATAGATATCCAGTTTTAGCATCGGCTGGGGGCGGGGGGACTAGCTAAATTTCAGCAGAGTTTAATATAGTACATGGGCATGGGGGTCTTTCAAATATGAGGGTTCTTTCAGGTTGACCTGGTAGAAATATGCAGAAAGGGGTGCAAAATGATGCTCAAATTTTTACCTTTTTTTAAATTTTGTTTTTTGAGGCAGGGATTCTCTGTACATCTCCAGCTATCCTGGAACTCACTTCCAGGCTGGCCTTGAACTCACAGAGACCCTCCTACTTCTGCCTGGTGGGATTAAAGGTGTGGACCACTACCACATAGCTAATTATATCTACTTTTAGTGAAAGGAATTTTTAAGAAAAATAGATGATCTGTAACTCATGATTCAACTTGCTTTTTTTATGATGGTGCAAAACTGATAGGCTTTTAGTAGGTTGTGCTTTAAAATGTGAATTTGGATTGTTTGTGAATTTGGATTGTTTTGTGGACTAGTAATATATAGTAAGGTTACTCTTAAGGTCTTGGCAAGACATTGAGATGAAGCCTACACCAGGCTCAAGAGAGATCCTGAGGCTGAATAACAGATACTCTACAGTGTTTATTATGCTTGGTAGATTACATGTGTAAAATGCAACATTATTAACAGTATCTCCTGTTTACAATTGGGTAATCAAAATACACCCTATCAATTTTTTTTTTTTTTTTTTTT
>NC_022020.1:58648711-58669124 GCF_000317375.1 Microtus ochrogaster
CCAGCCAAATGATTGCTGTTTTAAGACACGGTTGTCGTTAGGCTGAAAGAGCAAAAGTTCCCTCAGTCTTTCACGGACTCTTTCAAAGCCAGGAAAGGAACTTATCTAAATCGCTGTCCCTCTAAAGAACCCAAGATTTAAATGTTGTGGAATTCTGCTCCTCAGAGAGGCTGAATAGCAGGTAGCTCACTTCCTTTCCTGGCATCTCTCCAGAAGCTCTTGTGGGCCTCCGAACAACCCTTCCCCACCTGGCTCCTCTCTACCACTTCCTGTCAGCTAGTAGCTGACTCAGCCTCCTGACCTCAGGCGAATTTTATTTAATCAAACACATTTTTTTGCATCATTAAACACATGTTCTGGAGCATAAATAAAAGTAACATGCCTTAAAATATTCTATAGCACAAAAATTTTTTTCTATCCACAGCCAAGCTCTTGATTTCTGCATATTGTGAGTGACAGCTGTCATTTGTTTTCAGAGGGCCAAGCCTCCCAAGGCTCAAAAGGCTGAACAACATCTGAAAAGAATCCAGCGCAGCTACCACAAGTATCACACTACTTTGGCTTCCATTAAGTCCAATGAGCAGGATCGCCTGAGAGTTGACTGGATCCAGCACAATGACCGCAAGTACTTTGACAGTCTTGTGCAATCCAGAGTCAAGGATGCTATGCAAGGCTTTATCATCAACACTGAAGAGCGGCGGAATAAGTAAGGCTCACACACCTGGTAGCACAGGCTGTGAAGCACACCGGAAGCACTCGCTTTTATTTCCTTTGAGCACTGGGGATTAAACCCTGGGTCTCTTCTATGTTGGGCAAGTTTGTTATGTCTCAGCTCACAAGATTAAGATTGTGCATGAAACAATCAAATCAAATGAAGGTCATGGCTGACTTTTATAGTAAAACCAATAACTATTTTTGCTATTATTTTTACTTATTCACTTATTTTATTATTTACTACATTTTGATGGAAAAAGAATATACTGTTTTAGGGTTTGTTTCTTTAACTAGAATCTGTCCACTGTGCTAATTTTGAAGATAAGCATTTCATATTTTATCTGTATATTCGCAAATAAAATATGGCACAAATTGAGGTCTTATTTTGTGGAGAACCACACAGTGTGACCTTTTTTTTTTTTAAACATTATTTATTGGAGGGAGTGAATGTCATTGTGCATATGGAGGTCAGGAGACAACTTTGGGGAGTTGGTTCTTTCCTTCCACTATGTGGGTCTCAGGGTCAAACTCGGATCACCAGACAATTCTCTTTCTATTTTTTCAAAGTGCTTCTGGGGACAAAACTTATGCTCGCAAGGCAAGGGTTTTTCTGAGTTATTTCCTCACCCTTAGTGATCATTTATTTCTTTAAAAATTCATAGACAATAACTCAGAAGAACGAAAGTCAATTGGAATGATAATTTTATGAATACATTATTTAGGTTTTTTTTGTTTGTTTCAGGCTACGTGAACTTTTAGCAGCAGAAGAGAACAATTATTTTGCTGAAATGCAAGCAAAAGGAGAAACCATTGAAGAGAAAAAAGACAGAATGAGAGAGAGAACCAAGTTGTTAAGAGAGAAGAAGGAAAAAGAGAGGCAGGAGTTTGTAGCTGAAAAATTAGAGCAGCAATTCAGGTAATAAATTGGAAGAGCAGACAAACAGGATGTGAACGTGGGGTGGTTAAGGAACTAATGGCAGAGCTGCTGCTGCTAGTCCAGGAAAGGAAGCACAGGCACACATAGTGCCCTTCAGCAATGGTGCTTCTTAGAAGAAAGAGCTTCAAGACCATGGTGGACCCTTGAGGTGGGAGGAGGACTTTAGCCAGAAAATAGCACAGTGTATGGGACTACACTCTGGGGGCCTCACAGGAGATGGGTGATGGGAAGCAGAGGGAGAGGGGATGAGGAGAGGAGAGGGAGAGAGCACACTCCCCATTGGAGCATCTGGGATGGGTGGCAGTTGGGCACAGAGGATCCTCTTCAGAGAAAGCCCCCAGAGCAACCTCAAGAACAGAGGAATTACCAGATTTTGTAACTTTTGAGAAGCTGGTGGAAGTTTTACATCAGTGATTTAGTTCAACATTACCTTCATGACAAAGGGCGTGGGGGAGCCAGACTATATTAAGAACCATCCGAGCACAGGCTGCTTTTTAATTCTCTGTGCACTGGAGGTAGTTGTGGGTAACAGGGCTCAACTTCTTTAGGTTGTACAATCTCCCTTCTTTTAAGAGTGACCACTGTCTTAAAGGGACAGTCCCGCATTCTCACTGGTATATTAAAAAATGATTTAACTTACAGTAAGTTGTAACCTTAGAAGAGTGTACACAGTTGTTGACAGAGGTTTTCTGTCCTGCCCAATCCCGCCGCCATCCAGTCCCAAAGAAACACACATTAATCATAAACTGGTTGGCCTATTAGCTCAGGCTTCTTATTAACTCTTACATCCTCCATTAACCCATAATTCTTGTCTGGGTCAGCCACATGACTTGGTACCTTTTATCAGTGAGGCATTCTCATCTTGCTTCCTCTGCATCCAAGTGATGACTGCAGACTCAGGCTTTCCTCTTCCCAGAATTTTCCTGTTTTGATTGCTCCCCCAATACTTCCTTCCTGCCTACTAGCCAATCAGCATCTTATTAAAGCAATACAAGTGACAAATCTTTACAGGGTAGAAGTACATTGTCCCACAGCACATAGTAATCCAAGCAGATAGGGAAGGAGAGAGTAGGTGTATAGAACTCTAAGATGACTCTAAAGCCATTTCTGACAACTCTGAGGCCATTCCCAAGGCCTCTCAGCCTTAGTGCACCCTCCCCTGGGAACCAAGGACCTAACAACTACACATGCATGTACTGAGATGGTGGGAACTTTCCATCTCCCTGAGTCCTTGTGAGTGTTCTCCAAATAGAGCTCCGTTCCTGGACCTGGGGCAAGATAACCCTTAGAATGTTGCCTCAGTTCCTGATGTGTTGACTCAGTCCCTGAAATAGGGTCACAATGACCCACAGATGTTCCCCCTTACCCCCCTGATCTGGCAACCACTCTCCTGCCCTGGGTCAGTCCAGTAGCCCTTTGAATAAGCCAATCATAATAGTTGAAAAATAACCCCCAGGTTCCCACCCCCTTGTTTCCCCTTCTATTTCTATAAAAATAGCCTGTACCAGCTATTTTGGGTCTTTTGGCTTCTTGAATGCTGAAAGACCCTGTGGTGACAGAATTAAATGCTCTTGCTTTTACATCAACTGCGGTGTGAGAGTGGTCTCTTGGGGCGACTCTTCCTCAGTGACTGGACTTCAGGGTCCAACAGGTGGAGTCAAGGAGAAGCCATGTAGCTGCTGAAAGAGAAAGACTGGTAAACCATGAGCCTCATGGCAAAATATAGAATAATAGAAATGGGTTAATTTAAGATATAAGAGCTAGCTAGCAATTCACCTATGTGATTGACCAAGCAATATTTTAATTAATACAATTTCTGTGTGATTATTTTAGGTCTGGGTGTCAGATAACAAATGAGCAGCCTCTGCCAATAATGTCTGTTTTCTGCGGGGCAGTTTAAGTACCTTGTGGGAGTGGTCTTGAACATTTCTTGGGGGGGGATCATCATTTGACTGGCTTTTTGAGATGTGGTAGGGTTTGGAGAGAGATGGGGGAGGGGGCGTAGGCGAAGCTTCCACCAGAACAGTCCCCATGATTTCTCTTTCTTCCTAGGGCTATAGGTTATATTCTGTAGTTATAGTTTCACTGCCTCTCATATGCCTAAGAGACAGGCACTAAGGGCATTGCTACCATGGGGTTGAGAACTATGTACTGCTTTTGCAGAAGCCCCATGTTCTCTTTGCAGTGCACTGATCTGGTGGCTCACACCATCTGTAAGTCCCACTCCAGAGATCTGATGCCCCCTTTGGAACCCCAATGGCACCTGTACTCACATCACATACTAGCATATAGACAGAAACATATACATATGATTTTTTAAAAAATAATAAAAACATATTTTAAAAATGCTATCATATTTCTCTTTTTCTTTTCTTCCTTCCTTTCTTTCTTTTTTTTTGTTTTTCATGACAGGGTAGCTTTGGAGCCTATCCTGGAACTCACTCTGTAGACCAGGCTGGCCTCTAACTCACAGAGATCTACCTGCCTCTGCCTCTTGAGTGCTGGGATTAAAGGCATGTGTCACCACTGCCCAGCAGCTATTAAATTTCACAGGTTGGTTTCTTCATTTTGGTCTTTTTTTTTTTTATTCGAGTCCTTAAATGTAGTGATTGTCACATGATATGATTATCAGTTTCATATGTCTTTTAATTTTAAGATCTCAGTCTCAGAAGGGATTTGAAAAGTTCAATATTTTTCCTGGAAGGGTTTAAAACATAGCTATTAGCCTTTTAAAAATCTATTTAATAAGTAGACTAATTATTTTTGTTTATGATCATTTTTGCCTGCATGGATGTAAATGTGTGCCTAGTTCCCAAGAAGGCCTTAGAACTGGAGTTACAGACAGCTGTGAGCAGCCATATGGGTGCCAGAATCAAACTAGAGTCCTCTGCAAGAACAACCATTGCTTTAATTGCTGAGTCATCTCTCCAGCCCAAATTCATTAATTTTTCAGAAAAGGTCTAACTTTGTAATCTAGGCTAGCTCAGAACTCATAGTGTAGCACAGGCTGGCCTTGAATTCAAGATATTTCTACCTCAGCCTCCCAAGTGCTAGGACTGCCACACACCTGCCTTCAATAAATATTTTTGAGACTTATGTCAAACTCTTTGATTGGATACTATGTTGATTGACTTAAGGAAAGTGAATGTCAGTTAGGTTCTCAAGTTCCTGAGCATGAATAAGCAAATGGATATCTCCTGTTAAGCTGCGTTCAGGACCAGATGGTCTAGGAGTAAGTTCTCACTTAACTGGTATAATACAAAGGTAATACAAGAGTTCATTTTCACTGCACTTCCAAAGCAGGATGAGAAAACAGCAAAATCAGATTGAGATGTGCTTCAGAGAACCATGAAAACTCTGCCTCTGACAATGGTTCTTTAGAATTTCCATTAACAATACACTGCCCTAATCCTTCCTACTGAGCAGTGGTTCTCAACCTGTGGGTCTCAACCCCTCTGGGGGTTGCACAACCCTTTCATAGGGGTTGCATATCAGATATCCTGCATATCATTTATTCACATTATGATTTCTAACAGTAGAAAAATTACTGTTATGAAGTAGCAACAAGAATAATTTTATGGTTGGGGGTCACCACAGCATGAGACAGAACTAGGAAGGTTGTGAAGCACCGCTCTAGAGGCCGACAGGAAGAGTAAACTGTTCTAGTGAGCAAGGAGCACAGGATGCAGGAACAGCTGGTAGGACTAAATTCAGACCAGGCTGGCCTCGAACTCACAGAGATCTGCCTGCCTCTGCTTTCTGGTACTAAAGGCATGCACCACTACACATCCAAGTTAAACGTTTGATCCAAAGTCACACAGGAGATGGCAGAACAGCTGATTCTGGCTGATCTTAGTGGTCTTCTCTGGAACCTGCCTCCCTCCTCGTGGTTTCTTCACATTTCCTCTGTCCAGGTGGCCTGCGTCTGGGCTGCTCTGACTTCCCTTTCTCCTATGCATTACTGTGTAAATGCATGCCTAGACACAGCACTGTGAAATGCTGGGTTTGCCTTTTTAAATTTCCCTTCCAGGGAACGCTGTGAGGAGCTCCGCAGTAAACTGGTCAGTATCCATGAGAAAAAGGTGATTGAGGAACGGGAGGCACAGATAGCATTCAATGAGGAGCTGAAGAGGCAGAAGCTGGTGGAAGAGCAGATGTACGCAAAGCTCTGGGAGGAAGACAGATTAGCCAAGGAAATGCGAGAAGCTCAAGAAGAGAGGAGACAGAGGGAGCTGGTGGAAAACACACGCCTGGGGCTGGATGCTCAGGTCACTAGCCTGCAGGCGCAAAGGCAGGCAGCCAGGCAGATGAAGGAAGAGGAGGCCCGCTTCCTGGTGAGCCCTTTCATATGCTTGTGATGTGGTGATGGGTTCCATGAATGTAGCAGTTTCCAACTGGCTAATACAGTTTTCTGACTTGGAGCTAGGGGTTGGTCCATTAAGCATATTTCCACTTTGAAGTATCATTGTTTCTTAGCAGTACACTCAAGTCTAGATGTATAGGTGTGCATAGAAGCATATGGCCCGGGAAGAGTGGGGGCTGGCATGTTGAGCACAGTGGTGAGTGATGAGTATTTGGGGTCAAAGGTCATTTACATTTACTTTTTTTTTTTGGTCATTTTTGGATACACACCTACTTACCGCTTTACAACCACACACACAACAATTCCTGTAAAGCTTTATTTCTGGCTCAGCTTTATTAAAAACCAAGCTCCATTTCTACAATCCCTCTAGATGCAGCTGTGTGTATATATTTCTAAGAAATCCTTTAGGCTCACCAATGTAGATAAATGCTTGCTTTGTGTAGTAAGGAGGGTGCTTGTTGGTTCCCAACTGCTTAGCCCCAAAATAATCATACAGAAACCATATTGTTTAAATCACTGCTTGGCTCATTAGCTTTAACTTCTTATTGGCTAACTCTTACATCTTAATTTAATCCATCTCCATTAATCTGTGCATACCACCAGGTTGTGGCCTACCAGCAAAGTTTCAGCACATCTGTCGCTGGCAGTGGCTCCATGGCTTTTTTCTAACTCCCATGTGGCCAACTAAAATCCACTTAAAACATGAGAGGACTTGAAAAGGAATTTTAGACACAAAAATACAGAGTTTAATACAGCTTCTTGCTGTTTGCTGGTGGCATGCTGCAGCTCCTTTAAGAGAGGTTTTCCTGACTCAGCATTAGCAGGAAAAGAGCTGTGCCATTTTGAAATGCCAGCTTTCTGGCCCTGCTGCCAGTGCAACCTCTGGCTCTTTCAGGAGGCCAAGCATTTGATGGGGCTTGTGAGCAACGTGTTATGGCTTGCGTGGTGACAACAAATGTGTCTAGAAATGGGGCATTTTGTGCATGGCTCTCGGAGACAGCAAGCAGCTCCGCCATGCTAAACTGGGTGGGGCAAGCAGGCAGTGCCATATTTCCCCAGCAGTGGCGCACCTTAATTTTTTAAGGAGCACTTACCATTTTTAGAAACACTCCTAGATAGTAAAGAATTACAGATACACAATAGGACAGATTCAGACATAAAAGACCTCTAAATGGGTCACAGTGTTGGATAAATGTACATAGTCTTGGGAGAAAGAAGAAAAAGAGTATAGAGAGTTATAAAAGGAAATAAAATAGAGTAAAAATAAATAAGCCACATAAAGATGGAACATTCACAGAGTCTGGATTATGTATATTGTGTCTTCTTTGAATTTTTTGACTGTGAAGGAGCTAAGTACAGAAAGACATTTCATTGTACATGCTGCTAAGCTAAACCAATGTAAAGGTATCTTGACTTTAATATTTGAGTCTAAGGATATGTTGCTTTGGAAAAGAGGTTCTTCTTTTGTTTCCACAGAGGATGAGAACCTATGGAATCCTTCTAGACTAATGTGGCTTGATGGACCAAGACCCCATGAAAGGTTGCCTTGAATACCCCCCCAAATTATTTCATTCAATAAACAACAAAAAGTAGTGTGGAGAGTACTAAACCCACATTCCCAAATATTGTTTTAAATGTTTCTTTATATTTAAAAGGGGATATGCTATAAAGATTTGAATTGGTATGGATCTTGGTTTATTGATGCAAATTTAAAGTTAATCTTGTTATATGTATAATTCTGCTCTTGATTAATTATGTAATTCATTTAAAAATGTAATGTATAATTAAGAATATAGGTTAATAGAGATATATTTCAGTTAGGTATTCTTCAAATCATTCAGAGACCTTCAGAATATGGTATTTAAATGCTTTAAGAATTTAGAAGTTTTTATGATAATGAGACACAGTTGCTGCTGGCAGCACCAATCTACTTCAAGAAGAAGATGGACAGGCATTTGAAGAGGCTCCTTATGGAGTTGGTTAGCCGTTTGGGCAAGAAACTGTTCTTGCCTGAATTGCTTGATGAACTGGACATGCAGAAAAATGACTACTGAACTTAATTAAAGGTGAGATGGGCCTTCAAGGTTCCTGCTTCCTGAAAAGGTCTGCCAGACATTCTGCAGGACACAGAAAAATGTGACTGAATACTGCCAATATAGGTAGAACTGTCTTTGAAACTTTCTGCTTCGTGGAAAAGTCTACTAGATACTATGGAACTGTAGGCTGAAGATGGATGCCCCAATGGTACAGAAGAAACTTTGGGTGACTGTCGAGGCAGCAAGATGTCTCTGTCAATTCTAGAGTTTAGGAAGTTGCTTACAATACACATCCTGTTTACTTAGGTAATGTTATATCTTTCTGGAATCTTTGATGGAGTTGAAGAATTTATAGTTAGAATTTTTCTTAGTTATGATAAAAGATAAAGTATATGTAATTTTACTATGTCACAATTAAAACCTTCCTTTTTTATTTAAACAGAAAAGGGGAGGTGACATGGGATTCCCCCCTGTATGCTGTGGATATCATTGGTTAATAAAGGAATTTCTTTGGGCCTATAGCAACCTATAGGGGAACAGAGCTAGGCCAGGAAAACTGAACTGAATGCTGGGAGAAAGAAGGGCACAGTTAGAGAGAAGCCATGTAGCCCCACCAGAGCTGGATGGAACTTTAGCTGGTAAGCCACAGCCATGTAGCAATACACATATTAATAGAAATTGGTTAAATTAATGTGTAAGAGTCAGCCAATAAGAAGCTAGAGCTAATGGGCCAAGAAGTGATTTAATTAATTTGATTTCTGTGTGATTATTTTGGTTCTGGGTGGCCAGGACAAACAAACAGCCTCCTTACTACAGCTTGCTTAACTATGCTGATTCATCTTCATTATTCCTCCTTAGGAGCAGAACAATGCACAAATTAAGCTAGAGAATGAACAAGAGAAGCTCCGGAAACGGAAGACAAAATTGGAAACTAGGAACATCTTGAAGAAAGCCTTGGAAGACAAGATAGAGTCCATGCGGCAGGAGTACAAAGAGGAGCAGGACTTGAATATGAAGCTTGTAGGAAGGGCCCTTCAAAACTTGCAAGAGGAGGCAGATAAGAATAAGCAAAAGAAAGTAAGACATTTGTTTAGTGCCTACTAAATGCCAGTCAGGATTGACTGTTGAGTTGACAGTCTATGGGCAGTTACTTTCTCTGTGCTTTGTGGTACAAAGCCCTGAGCTCAGTTTCCAACAGAAAGGAAGGAAGGGAAGGGAGGAAGGGAGGAAGGGAGGTAAGACTATAAAAGATAGCTTTAGTCCCCCAGCAATGCAGGAGCACCCCAGTTTCTCCACATTCTCTTTAGCATTTGATATTGTCATTCTTTTTGTTTTATTATGGCACATGTTGCCAAATAGCTCATATGACTTTAATTTGTATTTCCCTAATGGTTAATGATGTTAAGCAGTGTTTTTACATTCTTATTTGCCCTCGCTTAGTCTCTTAGTGAAATGTTTCTTTCTGGATTATTTAGGTCATTCCTGTTGATATTCCAGTCAACCCCATTGTAGAGTAGCAGTATTCCCATTGAAAGTGTGTTGGTAACTGCTTTAGGAAACTCTTTGAGAAAGAATTTGAATCAATTTACTCAAAAAATGTGCTGTCAAACATTTAAAAAAGATTCAGAGAAGTCTGGGCCCCCTTGTGTCCTTAACAAGCTTTTTAGCAAATTTCATTGAAAGTCCATTCTTGTCTTGTCTATACCTGTATACAATCTACTTCTGAGTCCTTTGAAGTAAATCCCAGACATAATAGTGTATCAGTGAATGCTTACGTATATAGCACCACAAGATTAGGATGGGACCTTTTAGAAGACTGCCTTTTAGGCTGCCCTTGGGGTTATCAAGATGACTCAGCAGGTGAAGGAGTCTAATATCAAACCTGTTGATTTGAGTTCTATCCCCAGGTATAAAGACAGAGCTTGTTATTGAAAGTTGTCCTTTGATCCCCCTCCCCCAACACAAGTGTGCACACACATACACCATGGCACATATGTGTCCACTCAAACACATTACACACTCACATAACAAATAAACTACCATATGTGGTGGTTGGAATATAATCTCATAGGGAGTGACTTGCTTGGGGTGGATATGACCTTGTTCTAGAAGGTGTGTCACTGCAGGGTGATGTGGGATGTCCTTCTGTATATGTGTTGCTTTTATTGGTTAATGAATAAAGCTACTTTGGTCTACAGCCAAGCAGAATATAGCCAGACTGAAAGAGATATAAAGAGAGAGTAGGCAGAGTCAAAGAGACACCATGTAACTGCCGAAGGAGGCAGACCTTGAAGAGCCTTACCAGTAAACCATAAGCCTCATGGTAAAATACAAAATAATATGAATGGGTTAATTTAGATGTAAGAGTTAGTTAATAAGAAACCTGAGATAATAGGCCGAGAAGTATTTTAATTGATATAGTTTCTGTGTGGTTATCTTGGGTCTGGGTGGCCAGGAACAAACAAGCAGCCTCTGCCTACAGTTGGAGAGTACTTTGAGATTTCCTATGCTCAGGATACTTCCTGGTGTGTTAATTGACTTCTTGTTGCCTGCAAGATGTAGAACTCTTAGCTCCAGCTACCACACCACATCTGCCTGCACACTGCCATGCTCCCAGCCATGATGATAATGGGCTGAAGCTCTAAGCCACCACCTCAATTACATGTTTTCTTCATAAGAGTTGCCATGGTCATGATGTCTCTTCACAGCCATAAAAACCCTAAGATACCAAGTATTAAAAATATGAACTTGTTCTTATTGCTGTAACATGAATTGAATTTTATGCTATGTAGGAAGACATGGGGAGAGAACAAAAGATATACAATGACTATCTAATACAGCTACGAATGGAAGAAAAAGCCCAAGAGAAAGAACTAGACAGGATGCTAGAGGAGATAAAGGCAAAGAAGTTGGCTGAGAAGGATCGGGAGCTGGCCCTTGAAAGGGAAGCAAGGAAGCAACTCATGAATGAAGTCATGTGTACAAGAAAACTCCAAGTTCAAGAAAAATGTAAGGAACCATTTTATATTCTTCTTATCTTTTGCCTTTCCTTTTTATAAATTAATTTAGTTAGCATTTAATTCAAAATGATGGGTTTCACTGTGACATTTGATAGACACATGGCATTATATTGTGCTCTCATTTCCCCTCTTCCCACTGTCCCCCTGTACCCTCTTCTCCCATCTCTTATTTTAACAACCAAAATATTTAAAGTATGTAACCATGAAATACCATGAATGTTGCAATTACTAAGACCCCTGCTTTTTCAATTCTTGTCTAATTAGAACTGCAGACATAAATGAATGAGAAACTTCCCATCCTAGCACGTTCACATGCCCAGTTCCAGGGGAGGTGTTCTCAAGGTCGAAGAGTCATGTGTACGCTGAGTGCTGTTCGCCTTGATAATTATAAAAGATGGTGGAAGGCAGACTCCTGCCTCTTCCTCTGCCCTTTCATCTGTCCCTGTTTTCTTTCTGAAGCTGTTTCTCTCCCTCCATCACTTTGCACAGGTCATTTTGTTAACAACCTGTAATGTACTGAACCCTGAGAAATTCTGGGTGTCTGGTAAAGTCAGCTCAAACCGCTCATTCATTCATGGCTATTTGTGTTCCCATTTAAAGTATATCCTTCTCTCCAAGGCTTTAACTATGACTTTTCGGCATTTCTGATGACTGATGGACCAGAAGGGTCTCCATTCAGAGACCATTCTCAAAGTTTGGGGAAGTTTTCTCCCTTTTTTCTCTTAGCAGTTCATAAAACTTCATAAAAACTTCAATTATCCTTAACTCTAGTTTAAGACTTCTAGAATTGCCGGGCGATGGTGGCGCACGCCTTTAATCCCAGCACTCAGGAGGCAGAGGCAGGCGGATCTCTGTGAGTTCGAGACCAGCTTGGTCTACAGAGCTAGTTCCAGGACAGGCTCCAAAGCCACAGAGAAACCCTGTCTCGAAAAACCAAAACAAAAAAAGACTTCTGGAATTACATGTGGGCTGAGTTTCCCCTGTCTCATGGATCTCCCTGGACCAAGTTGCCCTCTACTACTAAGTAACAGATTCTGTTAACTTGTTACAATCCAGACCATACACTTTTCAGATCATGCCTATCTGTAGCTGCATCTTCTTTCTCCCTCCAGCTGATTCTACATACTGTCTTCAGGCTACCACACTCTCAACTTTATGACAGATACACACCAACTAAATGGGCCTGTGTAGAGGCCCAAAAAATCTGAGCCTCTTTCCACCTTGACCAAAGGCCAGAGAGTTGAAACTCACCTCTGTTCCTTCAAGGTTATTGTGTTTCCACCTCAAAAAAAAGGTCCCACCTAGATTTAGATCAGAGAGTTCTGATTTCTCAAGATTATTGTCAACAGATGTGGTTAATATCCAGACCTTGTATTTCAGGAATAGAGAAGTAGGTATTTTCCACCTCAAACAAAAGAAAAGGATTCAACTAAGATTCCAGTTCCCTTAAGAAGATAACATTGGATTCCACCAGGGAGTGGTTTCCTACAAAATGTTTGGTCTAGGGTATGAACATGACTTATTTTGTTCTAGCAACAGAATGTTTAACTATGAACATAGCCTGCAACCTTCAACTGGTCTGTTCATTTCCTTGTTAATGTAGTTTTTTTTATCTTACTCTTACCTCTTAGGGTCGGGGTATTTTAAACAATTGGAAATTAAACATGGGCAACTTCAGTATTCGCTGGAACTCCCCTCCATTACTATTCTATGTTTTCTGATTTATTATCTTTGCATCTTCATACTCTTTACTTATATTTCTATAATCTCCATGGTCCTAACATGGCTAGTGGTATTTTTGTTGAGACTGGTCCCCAACAGGCCTGTCTTCCTTATTCATACTATACTCTCAAGGTCATGTATGCCTTTCTCAAATGCAAGATTCTTTCTACATCCCCCCCTTCTCGACACCTGGGAATCAGAGGCAGTATGACTGCAGGTACGTGCTGTGAATCACTGAAACCTATAAGGGACCCCTCACCACTACAGGGCCCTGAGCACTCCCCAGAGTTCCTGCCATGTTGGTATCTGTCTATCTTTATCAAAATTAATATTTCTTCCTGATGTGGGATTCCCCTCTGTATGCTATGAATACTATTGGTTAATAAAGGACTACTTTGGACCTATAGCAGGGCAGAACTTAGAAAAGCGGGGAAAACTAAACTGAATGCTGGGAGAAGGAAGGCAGATTTAGAGAGAAGCCATGGAGCTACTGCTGGAGATAGATGTGTTGAAACTTTGCTGGTAGGCCACAACCTTGTAGTTATGCACAGATGGGTCAAATTATGATGTAAGAGTTACCCAATAAGAAGCTAGACCTAATGGGCCAAGCAGTGATTTAATTAATACAGTTTCTGTGTGATTATTTTGGGGTTGAGCCACCAGAACAACCAAGAGGCCCTCCCTCCAACATCTTCCATTAATCTCTTATACCAGAGGATGACCCAACATAGTGTCCTTCTTGCTCTCTGAATGCAGAGCCTTTCAGTGAGATGCTCCAAGAGTCTCCTGGAGACTATCAATCTTATAGCTTCAGTGCATCTAGATTATAACTCCTTACAGTTTCCCTCTCATGAGCCTTTCATTTGGGAAATGGCTAAACAACCCCATATATACGAGTGTATAAAATGGCCACAGATCCAACATAAACTGATAATATAGCATAAATAAATTTAAAACAATTTTTGATAGATGGATATTTTTACTATTTATTAAAGATAAAAGCAAAATTGCATTCTTTTTTGGTTTTGTTTTTAAAGAAATGGCTATTTCTTTATTTCCCATTGCTATGGTCTGAATGTTTGTGTTCCTCAAACGTTATGTTGAAATCCTACCCCCAAGGTGAAATGTATAGCTATACATATTTTTTCTTTCTTGTTTTTTTTAATATTTTTAAAATTTATTAAGTATATAATATCCTGTCTGTGTGTATGCCTGCAGGCTAGAAGAGGGCCCCAGACCTCATTACAGATGGTTGTGAGCTACCATGTGGTTGCTTGGAATTGAACTCAGGACCTTTGGAAGAGCAGGCAATGCTCTTAACCACTGAGCTATCTCTCCAGCACCCCAAAATTGCATTCTAATGAGATAGATGTGCTTGCTTATTTTACATAAAGAATAAAATCCTGGGGCCTAATCTTGGCTGGATATTTGATAATGCAGGACCGATTGCACATTTAATATTTTTCAGAGTTGACTGGTGTTTTTATTTTATAAACATCAGTACTGAGAATGCAACTTCACATAAACATATAGTTCAAAATGGCAGAATTATGTTGAAGGCTGTTTCAGAAATTGTTGGAAGTTCTGCCATAACCCCAAGTGAAAATTCAATTGCTGATCTTTTAAAATAAAACTTAAGTCAGCAACTCAAACATTAATTGAATAATTAATAATAATAAAACATTCTAATATCATACAATCCAAAGATCTGATACAAACTGAAGAATATTAATGAGAAAGATAATTGAAGATGTTGTTTATTTCGACTACCTGCACAGTTTAGGGACTGTCCTAACTGGGGCAACAGAGGATGAAGAAATTGTAGACACATACAGAAAAACTGGGGTGAGGTGGTCCTGTGCTGTCATGGAGACGCACTGACAGCAGCCGGGAGCCTCACACATTCAATAGGTGTGTTAGCTAATCTGAGTAGAGGGTCTCTGTAGGGAGGCAGTCCCACAATGCAGCTGACACTTTATGCACACACTGGTTTTGGCTGTAGGCCAAGCACTGAATCAAGTCACTCAAATATGGAAAAGCAGCTAAAACCATTAGTGTTGTCTCCCAGATCTCTCTCACTAAACAAAGTTTGTGGTAAAGGAGAGAGTTTATTTTCCCGTAGGTCTCATTGCAACCTAGACTCAAGTTACATTTTGCCACAGACTGGGTATCTTCATCCTCCCTGTTCATATTTCTCAGTGTCAGTGACCAAGGCACCAGGCAGGTCAGGGCCAGCATGCCATGTAAATCAAATTTGCCTCTCTGTTTCCCCAGATCCCAGGGGCACTGTTGGAACTGCAGTTGAGCTCCCCACCCCTAGCTATCTATGGCTGTCTCGGGGGGCGAGGCGTCAATCCTTTGTAAACCGAGGGGCAAAGTGCATAAGGCCAGACACCCTCTGGGACCCTATTTTATTTACAGACTGCAATTTTGTGAGGAAACAGCTTATAAAATCCCATTAAGACACCATAAACCTGAAGTGAAAATGGAAGTATGTTTGGATCCTTCTGCTATGTATCTATCCTTAACTTTTCTCCTATTTTTTCAAATAACCAAATTTTCTATCTTTTCTGGGTCTCCTGAACATAGTCTAAGAACTTATGGAAACATGACATTTTTATTTTCTTGGTTCCTCAAAAACTTCCTTCAAATTCTAAAGATATAATTGCTCATCTCTCAACTCTGCTGCCCCATGTTTGGTACCCAGTGCATAAAAATAAGGTCCCCTTATCTTTAATTGTCATGTGTCTGCATTTCTCAGAAGAGCCTTTCCTCATCTGGCCCAATGCCAAGTCCCCGTAGTCAGGATCCCTATAGGGCACCATTTCTGTGACCGGCATGGTTTAGTGATGAACCTAACTGATAGGGAATGAAGAAATGACAGACACACATATAGAAAAGCTGGCAATGGGTGGGCCATGTGCGGTGACGGAGATGTGCAAACAGCAGCCTGAAAACTCAGCAGGTTTTTGTTGTTGTTTTTTTTTAAATGTATAAGGCCTTTTGTGGAGGCAGGTGAGCTAATCTCAATGGGGGGGAGGGGGCGGTCTTTAGGTAAGCAGTCCTGGGATGCAGTCTTCAGGAAGGAGGAAGCAGGGGTTGGTGATTTCTGTACACACTGGTTTCAGCTAAAGACCAAACTTTCCTCAACACCTGTACTTGGCACACAGGATGGCTTTGCCATCCCTCTTAGCCAGACCAGGGGAAAGCCCTCCGTTCCGGTAAATCCGAGGCATCTGTGCCTTGACATGTCTGTACCTGTGCCAGTGATACACATTCACCTTCGACCTCATCCGATCCCCATGGTCTGCCATAATGAAACCATTTTTGTTTATTTAGGAACGGGAAACTTGGTACATAAACTGCAATTCATAACACACAGTTGCCCCAAATCTAAGCCACAGTGATCCCAGCAGCGTTCATTGGCACTGCGTGGTATAGAATTATGTGCAGGGAAAATCGCATGCTGTGCACTTGGAATCCAGGTGCCAGGAAAGTAGCTGCAACGCCAGCAAACAAATCATTACCTCTTTGAATTTGAATTAAAATTTGATTTTGCATGTTCAGAAACCTTTTAATGTTGTCAGCATTTTCATGACTCTGCATTTAGTTATGTGCCCCAATGTAGAATCGCCACATTCAGCTTAAGAAGCCGAGCATGCACTACCGCATGTGTTTCCTCCTCCGCACTCAGTGCTTGGTCATGGAGTCAAGTGTGTAGCTACTTTGAGGTTTCTGCCTCTGCCAGAAAGAAACAACACAGACTGTGAGAGTGTGTTAGATTTCCACACAAGTGATCTGCGAGCTACAGGAATAGCTCATCCTGGCTTTGCTGATTGAGTCTCCAGTTTAGGAACTATAACAGCAGTCAAAAAATGTTAATTCAGTAATTTCAGTAAGTGAGAAGGAAATGTCTTTGATAAATGTTAAACTTGTTGAAAAACTATGGAAACCTTAAATATCTAGGGTGAGTTAGCAAACAAAACCAACCATAATTCTACTACCCAGGAAATCACAACTATTTACAGCTTTGAAAATTTCTCTTCAACATTTCTATATGTATATAACTTTCTCTAAAAAATCAGAATGAAGCTGGTTGCATTTGTTATTTGTGAACTTCCTTTGTTTCTTCTTTTTTCCCCCCTCCTCCTCTTTTTCCTCCTCCTCTTCTTATTGTGCTGAAGCTCATTATAGGTGGACTTTTCTGTCCCACCAGCCAGCTCCCAAATAATCACATAAAGGCTTATTATTAATTATAAATCCTTGGCTGATAGCTTAGGCTTGTTACTAACTAGGCTTGCAACTTAAATTAACCCATATTTATTAATTTTCATGCTACCATGGGCTCATGGATTGTTAGCTCATTTTCTACACATCCTGCTCCCTCTACATCTGGCTGGCAATACTACCTTTCTCCCCAGGTTTTCTCAGTCTGGATCTCCTGCCTAACCTTTTCCTGCCTAACTATTGACTAGTCAACTCTTTATTAAACCAATGATAGCAACACATCTTCATAGTATACAAAAGGATTATTCCATTTATTCCATAGCAGATCATACTGAAGGTCTCAGGTGTGATAGGCAAAGGCTCTATGGGGGTTTGAATGAAAATTGCCCCATAGGCTCATATGTTTCAATACTTTCTCCCCAGCTGGTGGAACTGTTTGGGAAAGACTAGATGTGGCTTTGTTCAAGGAGCTGTGTGAAAAGTTGACTGATAAGATACAAACCTTAGGCCTACTAATGAAAATTAAAAAAATACTCAGACATAGACAGAGGAATTTAGAGAAGATGAAACTGAAGAGGGGTGCTGGCCCAAGATTATTAGAAAACCAACCTTAGTTTATCCAGCTATAATACAAGAATGACAAGGAGATGTAGCCCATAATCCTTCAACTGGTCTGTTCATCCCTTATATCATGTTAATACAGTTTTTATCTTACTCCTACCTTTTGGAGTCGGAGTATAGAAGCACATGGAAATTAAATCTGGATGGAGGTGCTTGGGCCAGTCCTGGGGGTTGATTTCTGTCCATATGCTCAGGGATATTTGTGCTAATGTGAGAGATAGTTCAGCTCTATCTCAGTATCAGAGAAGGTGATGGCGGCTTTCGGTTCACGGAAAAGGCCTTGTCCCCATCAGTTCTCTGTTGGTAAACACCTTCTGAGCCACCTCCAGCATCTGGGACCTACTGATAGCTTTAATTTTTTTTTAATTTTTGTAACTTTCTTTTCCTAATATCTGGGATCAATTGGGTGACAAAGGAGATCTTTTCAGTAACTGTCTTTAATCCTTCTAAAAGGTCAGGGTTGGGCAGGAGGGAGAATCCATTCTACCCAGGCGGCATGATCCAGCAG
Organism: Microtus ochrogaster; assembly: GCF_000317375.1. Classification (NCBI taxonomy): domain Eukaryota; kingdom Metazoa; phylum Chordata; class Mammalia; order Rodentia; family Cricetidae; genus Microtus; species Microtus ochrogaster. The sequence goes on from NC_022020.1 coordinate 58,666,860, forward strand.
CAATTTTCCAACCCAGCTTGGGGCCAGTATTTTACTTTTTTCAGGGAAAGGTAGGTTTTGAGTTTTCCAGTTATATGGACTATTGGTTGAAAAGACATAAATCATGGAAGAGAAAAGTAGAACTTTCTTTTTTTCCTTCCCGTAGGCTGCTTAGAGCTGGTTCAGGAGCACAGGAATACACACCTTGGGGGACCGCTTCACCCTCCCTGTGTGTGTTCTCCTTAAATGTCTACCATTCTGGAAATCTACCAGAACTTCAAAGAAGAGCTAATACCTATACTTCTCAAATTGTTTCACATAGTAGAAACAGAAAGAACATTGCCAAACTCTTTCTATGGAGCCACAGTTACCCTGATACTGAAATCACATAAAGACTCAGCACGAAAGAGAATTATAGACCAATCTTCCTCATGAACATTGATGGAAAAATACTCAATAAAATACTGGCAAATTGAACCCAAGAACACATTAAAAAAAAATCATCCACCATGACCAAAGGAGTACCTTGTCTGTTCCCTGATCAGCAGGTCTGGCCAAGATAGATTTTAATCTCTTGTAAAAAGGCCACTCAAAGATTTTCAGGGCAAAATGTTGAGAAGAAATCCGTGTGGATCACAGTGGATAAGAAACTTTATTCCTGGAGAGAAATGCCTCTCCCTTCTGTTTTTGAGACAGGGTCAGACTGTGTTACCTAGCTGGCCTCAATGTGCTGAGTTCAAGTGATCTTCTTCCACCCATTTCCCTGTACCTTGGTCTGCAGGTGTACAGCCGCATGCCTGGATTGTGCTTCTCTTTTCCTTTGGTTTTAAAAAATAATTTTAATTGTATGTATGTATGTATTGTGTGTATGTGTGTATGCACACATATGCACCATGGCACATGTGGAGTCAGAAGACAACTTGTTGGAGTCAGTTTTCTCTTTCTACCATGTTTTTATCCCAGGGATCCCAAACAATTCTGAAGGCAATATGTCTTTAGTGCCCAGAAAAATATCAGCAAGTCTTGCTTGAAAAAAAATTGTCAAGTAATTCCTCTTGCCTTTCTTAGTGCAACGAAAAGCCAAAGAACAAGAAGAATTAGCTATGCAGCAAGAGCGCATAAATGAAGGCCTGAAAGAACTTAACTGTGAAGAGAGGGAGAATTTTGCCAGGTATGATCTTGTTCATTCTCTTTCTTATCACTTCTTATGTAGAAAAATATTATCTTTAACACAAGGATACCGCACCATTAATCCATATGTTACTGATACTATTTTATATTAATGCCCGACCAGATGAGCATCTGGACTAATAACATTAATTTACAAGAACTTTTTTTTAAAAAAAAGCTAGTAGTGTGAGTTGTATTTCTAGTTCTGTAACACATCGGAGGCAAGATGTCAGTGTGGTTCAGCATGATTCCAGAGCTGCTGTTGGTTCAAACTCTGAGAGTCAGGCCCCAAATAGTATATTTTAGACATATTTAAACACAGTATGATTTGTTAAAAGTTTACTGGTGATACTTAACGAATTCTGTGTGCACAATAAAGCTTAAGACATCAAAATTCTTTGTATAGTACAAGTGATATTTTCAGTAAAGTTGGGTTCTAAATTGACTGAGACAAACAAGCTCATAAGCAGGATGTGGGGTCCAGTGTGGTCTCAGCCATACAGATAGCTCAAAGATCACCAGGCTACTAACCACATCAACCCCTGTGCACAAAACAGATCATACATCTCTCCCTTTGAAGAGACAGCCCTATGTTTAATATCCTGATTCCTCTAGTGTTTATCTGTGAGTATAAGAGCCTCCATGCCTCCCACACAAGGAGAAATGCTTCTTTTCTTCCTCCCTCCCTCCCTTCCTTTTTCTTTCTGTCTTTCTTTTTTTTCTTGTTTTTTTTTTTTTTGAGACTGAGTTTCTCTGTTGACAGAAGTTTCTGTCCTGCCCAGTCCCACAGCCATCCATTCCCAAAGAAACACACAGAGGCCTACATAATTATAAACTTGTTGGCCCATTAACACAGGTTTTTTTTTTTATTAACTAATTCTTACATCTTATATTAACCCATAATTCTTATCTGTGTTAGCCACGTGGAGAATTAGTACCTTTATCAGTGAGGCATTCTCATCTTGCTTCCTCTGTGTCTGGGTGATGACTGCAGACTGAGCCTTTCTTTTTCCCAGAATTCTCCTATTCTGGTTGCCCCACCTATACTTCCTGCCTGGTCACCCTGCCTATACTTCCTGTCTGGCTACTGACCAATTAGTGCTTTATTAATCCAAT
>NC_022020.1:58669764-58677121 GCF_000317375.1 Microtus ochrogaster
TCCCTCCCTCTTTCTCTCTTTCTTTCTTTTTTTCGGGGTGGGGGGTTGGTTTTTCAAGACAGGGTTTCTCTGTGTTTTTCTGGCTATCTTGGACCTCACTTGTAGAGCAGACTGTCCTTGAGCTCACAGACATCTTTCTGCCTGGCTTCCCGAGTGCTGTGTGGTGTGCACCACAACCACCTGGCCCAAGCTGGCTTCTAACTGACAGTTTTACCTTAGTCTTCTGAGTGTTGGGATTATAATGTGTACCACCACAGCTGGCAAGTTCAAGTCTGTTTGTTTGTTCATTTGTTTGAGATTTTTTTTCTTTGTTTTCCTTTTTGTTTTTGTTTTGAGACAGTTTTGCTATATAGTCTTGGATAGTCTGGAGTTTCTATAGAGAGAGGCTAACCTCAAACCTGTGAGGTTCTCCTGCCTCTGACTTTTCAGTGCTAGAATGTAAATGTAAAGTGTAGGTGTAAATGAACACCTTGTAAGATTCAAATTGTTAACCTTTTACGTGTGATGTATATGTGTGTCCATGTGTGAGCATGGGTATGTTCCAGGCTCTGTGGACACTTGGAGGTCAGTTCTGCCCTTTCACCTAGTTTGAGACAGTTTCTTGTTCGCTGCATAGACCAGGTAGCTGTCTCATGAGCTTCAGGGAGTATATATGTGTGGGTGTGTGGGTTTGTATTGTGCATGCATGTGAATGTGTGTGAGAGTATGTGCTCATGTTCATATGTCAATACTCAAGTATGCCTCCTCTATCTCTTTCCACTTTATTGCCTTAAGGCAGTGCTTCTTGCTGAATCAGAGGCTAGCTGTTTGACTAGGCTGACTGCAGGCGTGTGTAACCATGCGCAGCTTCTACGTGGGTGCTGTGGAACTAAACTCATGCTTGCATGGCTGGCGCTCTTTTCTACTGAGGTATCTCCCATCTCATCTGATTGTTACCAGATTTGGGGTCACAGCTTTTGCCCCAACAATCTAGGTTTGGCCATTTAGCCTGTATGAGACAATTTACAAAGTTAAATTAATAGTTAAAAGCAGGAAAACAAAAGAAATTCATAGAATGAGGGCCACATTGGGAAAAGGGACACGGAGACCCAGCTACCCCTCAAGTCCATCTTCAGGAGTTCAGACTTGAGGGTAAGGTTTAATTGAAGGGAAGGTCTTTCCTGAAAGTCTTCCTAACACATTGTGTGTCTTTCTCCAGGAGGCTAATTTCTCCTCTGCTGCTCCAAGAGCTTTGGCCAGGAGGACATTCCTGGATTGTTAGATTTTGACCAAAGTACAGAGTAAAGAGACAAGAATCTGACCTCAACAGATGAGCTGGGTTTATTAGCACACACAGCAAGGGCCAGCCTCTCTCCTAAGGGAATGAAAGGGCTGCCTGGAGGTGGGAGGGGGGGGGAGGGGGAGGTTAGAGCTGGCTGGAATCTTTTATAGGAGCAGGTGATGGGCTTGGGGGTGAGGAAGTAGGAACTATGATGAAGGTACATACAGGTTGCAATGGTCCCTTCTTCCTGGAACTGTTTGTTCAAGCAAGACAGACTATCTTGGGAAATAGACTGTGTCAGCAAAGGCCAGTTATGATCTCAAAAATCTGGTTTTTCCTGTTTTTGCAACCAAGGAATTCAAGACAGATTAAGAGGTGTGGCCATCTTGAAGTAAGCATGGTCTTATTTGCATTTCTGCTTAGTTTTTGTCTGATGCCCTGTCTGTTTGCAAGGGTGGAGTATTGAAGTCTCCCACTATTAGTGAGTGAGGGTCAACCTGTGATTCAAGCTGTGGTAGTGTTTCTTTAATGAACTTGGGTGCCCTTGTGTTTGGTGCCTAGATGTTTATAGTGATATTTTATTTGTGTTTTAATAAAGTTCACCTAAAGATTGGAAGGGCATTAGAGGTCAGGCAGTGGTGACACACACCTTTAATCCCAGGATTTTCGAGACAGAGGCAGGTGGATCTCTGTGAGTTCAAGGCCACACAAGATCAATACAGAAACAAATTCAGGTGTGGTGGTGCCACACATAAAATATCTTGGGGGTAACACTAACCAAAGAAGTGAAAGACCTATTTGACAAAAACTTTAAGCCTTTGAAGAAAGAAATAGAAGAAGACACCAGAAAATGGAAAGATCTCCCATGGTCTTGGAATGGTAGGATCAACATAGTAAAAATGGCAGTCCTACCAAAAGCAATCCCATTTCTCGGTCTCTAAGTGATATTGTCGTGTTCCTATTCATGGAAGTATTATATTTAATGATAATGCTATAAATAAATCCAAATGGTAACTTTTAATGTTCTCCTTTGTTATCTTCAAAACCTTAGGCGCTGTGTTTTGGCTAAAGAGTATAGGGATCAACTTCGGATGCAAATTGCCTACCAGAAGCAGGCTCTGGAGGCAGCGAAGGAAGAGGAACGCCTGGAATTTGAAGCAGGGGTGGCAGCAAATCAAGACTGTCTGGACAGGATAAAAGGGATCCTCTCGGAACATCAAGCTCTGTCTCAGAAAATTCACCCCATGCGCAGGGCTTGGCCTGGCAAGCTTCCACTATAGTTTATTAAACATCGATGTATGTTTTCTGGGTCTTTTGGTATTTTTTAACTACACCTTTTAAGTAAAGGATAAACTTTTATTCTCTTGAGTTTATATTCTTTATTAGACATAATTTTATTCCTTCAAATAAATTTGTTCTTTGTTTGGATACTAGTCAATTCTTCATTGCTATGGCATGATACCTGACATTACCAACTTAAAAAAAATAAAGATTTATTTTAGCTTTTTGACACAGAGTTTTTTTGCACAGCTTGGCTGGTTTTACAGGATGTGAAGTCCCTGTGTAGTATGTTACAAAAACCCTGGAGACAGGAATTAGTAAAGGAAACAGGTTTTTTATAGTTTGGGCCATGGTATGGCCCTAACTTCCTACTGTGATGAAACACTGATCAAATGCTGGCACACTTTCTGGCTCACTCATCAGTTCAGGATTAGCCTTAATTTCTTATACAGCCTAGGAAAGGTGCCGCCCACAGTGGACTGGGCCCTTCAGCATCAACTAATGATCAGACAATCCCCCAAAGACATGCCCATGGGCCAATCTGATCTAGGCAATCCCTGGTTGAGGCTTCTTCTCTCATACACCCTAGGCTGTGTCAAGGTAACAATTAAAGTCAGCGGGACAGAACCTAATGCTTTAATTTTTTGCAGTTTCTCTCTTTAAGAATGAAAGACTAGAACCCAGACCAGACTGCTGCTCAGGCCACACTCTCTCAGCAGCTTTCCCCTCTCATGGACACTGGCAGGTGCCTGCTGGGGCATTGTCTCTAACTCTCTAGCTAACAGACTTCCCGGTGCCCAGCTCTCTCACCTGGAGAAATGAGTTTACAGTAAAGGAGGTATTGGGGGGTGAGGAGAGAACACATTCTGCTCCCCACTTCTTTCCTGTCTCCAACCTAAGAATTGGAGAGCCTTGTCACATCTCTACCTCGACCAGCAAGGAAAAACGCAACACCCGGAGCTCTTCTTGCAGCAGTTTTCAGGACTTTCTCTCTCTCTTCCCCTCTCTCTCCTCTCTCTTCTCTCTCTTTCTTCGGGCAAATCTCTCCCAGCCCTTAAGTAGGCATGGGCTGCCAACCCCGAACTGCCAGGTGGGCACTGCCCATAGGTTCACACATATGCAGGCAACTGATAATCATTGCGTGATCATAGCATAGGTCAGACTTTAGCCATAGGAGTTGATTATACATCTCCATCAGGTGTGATTCCATGCAGCTCGCTACAGAGCCTGGCTTCAGGCTTGTCCTATAAAACCACCCCCATCTTCAGAAAGCTGTAAGAGAAGAATCCCTTATTTAGCACGTAGGCCTGGTTCTTTCTTCAGAGTCCCCACCATACTGTTGTCTGTCTACTCATCAATGGCATTAGCAACTTCTGTAATAAACTTCTTATGGCAAACAGTCCACTTTAGCATCCTTCTTGAACCTACATCTGAGATTTTTCATTTCCCTATGTCAGCATTACAGTAGATTGACAAGACAAAGCAATAGACAGGGCATACCAGTATGTACCTTAGCTTCGCGATGTTATCAGAACCTTTCCCAGGTCTTCTCTGACCATTATGCCTCAGGCTATTCTCATTCCCAATACAAAATTTCCTTGAGAAATTTTATTTCTTATTGTTTGGGAGACTGACCCCAGGGTTTTGAAAATGCTGGTCAAAGGCTCTACTACTTGACTTGATTCACAACCCTGTATTTACTTTAAAAAACAAAACAAAACAAAAAAAACCTACACTATCATCTGAGTTACCCAGGCTGGCCTTGAACATGTGATCTTACCTCAGTCTCCAAAGTAGACAGGAATATAGGCCTGGTCACTATACCAGATGACAATTTAACTCCTTAAGGTCTCTGTTGTAGTATCCTCTGACCCTGTTCTGGAGTCTATGACAAGGCAGTACTGTCACAGCCAAACTTCAGATTCCTCACTCCAGTGAGTTCCTATCTCTTCCCCTTTATATTCCTCTCTCTACCCAACGATATTGTTCCTGTCTCCATATTCTTAGTGCTGGGATTAAAGGTGTGTGACTCCCAAACTGAGATTAAAGGTGTGAGTCACCATCACATGGACCTGTTTCTGAATTGATCTTGGGTAGCTCAGGGTAGCCTTGAATTTACAGAGATCAGTTTGCCTTTTTCTCCTGAGTCTTGGGATTAAAGGTGTGTGCCACCCTTCCCTGGCCTTTAGTGGCTTAGCTTTGCACTCTGATCTTCAGGTAAGCTTTATTCATTAAAATACAAATAAAATATCACCGCACTAGTTTATATACAGGGGTATAAACAAGTGCTACATGTATACCAATACCCTCAGGGTAGGGGTGACTGATGAGAGTTGTCTAAGTTAAGAGCATTTGAAGACCTTGAGAAAACATATATTTTTGGATTTGACAAATAGGCAGTTTTGTCTAAGGGGTAGTTACATGAGCAGAAGCAGGTGGCGTCCCCCTCGAATGTCTTCCAGGATGAGAGGGGTCTCCCAGGGACAAGCTGTTCTGTTGGTTAGGGACACAGTCCTGAGTGTTACAGATGTGTAACAAGAAGGCCCAATTTTATGTAAAACAGTGGTCTAACATTTAGACACAGCCAGCAGCCATCAGTGAGATTGGTATTTGTAGAATTAAGGGGGAAGGAGGTGGTCAGGACCATTTCACAGAGGGGTCCACAGGCACTAGTGGTTTACTATTTCTTGGTATTGTTGAACTCTTGTTAACACATCGGTCTCTGGTGGGGGGCATTGGGACTATCTGGATGGCACTAGGTTGAGTTGTGAGGGCCTGTGTGGGAACTGTGAGAGGACTAATGAGGTCTTATAAAGGTCCTGTGGGGAGGACAGGAGGACAGGAGTCCTGACCTGTGGTGGTTGTATGGTAAATCTCTGTAAGTTCAAGGACAGTCTCATCTATAAAGTAATTTCTAGGACACCCAAAGATACACAGAGAAACCCTGTCTCAAACAAAATTTAAAAATAAAAATAAAAGAAATTAGAGTTTAAAATAAAGCCACATAAAGATGGAAAATTCACAGAGAATCTGGATGCTGTATGTTATTGTGTTATCTTTGAATTGTTTGATGACAGAGAAATGAGCAACAGCTGTTATAGACAGATGATTATAAATGCTGCTGGATTAATCCAACCTATATATTTTGAAAATGCCTTGACTTCAAAATTTAAGTCAAAATATATGTTACTCTGGAGAAGAGGTTTTGCTTTTGTGTCCACAGGAAATGAGAAGCTGCGGATTCATTCTGGGTTAAGAAAAATCAGGTTTGATCAAGAAAGACCCCCTGAAAAATCTCTGATAGGTGTGAATGGCTCAGCTGATCCAATATTTCAGAGGACCTCTGTTGGAGTTTCCTCTGAGTTCTATATTAAGAACAGCCTTAAGACTGCTGGTTGAGATGATTAAGCCTCACAGAATACTCCAGTCAGGACTTGACCATAATCCTAAATTTTCTTTAGATCCCCATAAGATTATCAGCACCCCCCAATCAGCAGGAAATAACCTAGAAAATTATGCCCACATTCCCAAAAAATGGATTATGAATGTTTGTCTTTGTTTAGAGTGTTGCTTACAAGTTGTTATGGATAATGGTCAGGAAAAAGAAAGCTAAACAAAGATTAGATTCACTGTTCTTGTTTTAAAAAAGGGGGGGAGTGCGGTGCTGTGGGACATGGTCTTGTACTCTGTAAAGATTTGTCACCTTAACTGGTTTAATAAAATGCTGATTGGCCAGTAGCCAGGTAGGAAGTATAGGTGGGGTTACCAGAACAGGAGGATTCTGGGAAGAGGAAAGGCTAAGTCTGCAGACATCACACAGACACAGAGGAAGCAAGATGAGAATGCCTCACTGATAAAAGGTACCAAGCCACATGGCTAACACAGACAAGAATTACTGGTTAATGTAAGATGTAAGAGTTAATTAATAAGAAAGCCAACTGGGCCAACCAGTTTATAATCAATGTAGACCTCTGTGTGTTTATTTGGGATGCAGGACCAGGCGGGACAGAGACATCTATCAACAGAAGTCCATACCTTGGTGTAAGTTCATTGATGATATTCTTGATGCCATCTCTTTTTTAGTGGAGAAGGCTTCTACCCAACCTGAAAAGGTATCTACAAAGACTAGAAGATATTTATATCAATATTTGCCAGATCTTACCTCAGTTAAGTCCACGTCCCAGTAGAATCTAGGGGGAGATTCTCTTTACCTCTTGTTTTGAGAGAGTTCTTTCCTTTGTGAGCTAGTATCCTGGCAAGGGAGGCATTGAATCACACAGTCCTCCACCAGTTGATTTATATTGAAAAATTTGAATTTTGAGTATCCTAGGAGTTTCTTTAATTTTCTTTGGCCTAAATGTGTTCCTCTGTGGGTTTGATAGACTTGGCCAGTTCAGTTGGAAGGATGAGTCATTCATTTGACATGACCCTCCATCCAGTTTTAACCTGAGAGTTTGATAAAGAGGAAAAATCCACATGGGGCAAAATAATCTAGTATTTCAGGCAACAAGAGTCTGGTATTGTTATCAGTAAATTGGTGGCAGCCAGGGAAGCCTCCTCGGTGGCATGACCTGCTTGCTTTTCTACTGTCCTAAGCTTCATAAGAGTTTCCTTTTTGATGTCCTGGGCGATGGATGATATCCAATCTTTTTGGGAGCCAGAGGGCAGACAATAAGTCTAGGATCTCTTGTTTATTTTTAGTAGTCTTTCCTTCATGAGTTAGTAAGCTTCTTTCTCTGTAGATGGCCCTGTGGTCATGTGCTGTGACAAAAGTGTAGCCACTGTTTATATAAACATTGATAACTGATGGGGGAC
>NC_022020.1:58677986-58679402 GCF_000317375.1 Microtus ochrogaster
TCCAAGGTTTCAACAGCCCTTTTACTTACACCATGTGTGAGGTCTTACAAGATGCATATGATGCCCCTTCTACATCACTATTGTTATTCCTAGGGCTTAGTTTTGTCCTCAATATTTTTTTCTTAAAAATATGGTTTGACAATAGGAAAATGATACAGTCTTTACAGACTGAATCCAGGCTTCTTAGGAAAGAAGTTGGAAATCTGAAAAAGGACATGACCACCTTAACTAACATTTTTCAGTCAGCTGAGTTACTTTTAAACATGGTACAGACTGGTATAAAATTTCTTGAAAAGGAGGTCATACATCTAAAAGAATACAAACACTTTGAATAGCAAAACTCAGTCAACTAGGGTGTTTTTAAAAGTGGTACAGACTGGTAACAAACTTTTCAAAAAAGAGATTGCACATCTAAAGGAGGATACTAGGACTTTCCTTAATACGACTCGGTCAACTGAGATATTTTTGGAAAAGATACAGACTGATAGTAATTTATTTAAAGAGAGATTCAGCACTCTGGAGAAGAAAACAGCTGATTTGGCACATAAAAGTAATTTATTTAAAAAAGAGATTCAGCACTCTGGAGGAGGAAATAGCTGATTTGGCACATAAAAGTAATTCATTTAAAGAGAGATTCAGCACTCTGGAGAAGGGCATATAAACCCAGACCATGGAATTCTAGAAGACGATGTCCCCTTTCCCAGCAAAGTTTGTCCTCAGGGTTAGGGACATCATTTAGGAGTTGATTATAATTAGTATACAGTTGAGTTTTGGAGGGAAATTTTATAAACTCAGGGATTTTGTTTTAAAAAAAAAGGGAAAATTGGATGATGGGATAATAGATTGGTTTGTAAGTTATTATTTATAGACAATTACATTGGTATAGATTTTATATATTGATACAAAGTTAAATGACATTAAATATTGTATGCATGCATGCTTCTACCTCTGTTTAAAAATTTTTATATATTGATATGTATTTATAATATTGCAGTATAAATTTCTACCTCTGATCAAGATACTTATACACTATTTACATTTGGAGGTCATTGTCCTCATTTATTGCACAGTTGTTTTTTGTCTTAGTCTTTAAGTTATATAGGTATTAAGAATTATAGATCAATAGTCATCTATGTCATACTTATAGTTAGACTAATCAGATTCTTTAGATACATAGAGATTATATTCTGCATAGATAGATAATCTTCAACTACTTCAAAGAACTGTAGAAAATGGCATTAAATAAATTAGAGTTCTGTTGAAGTGAGACATAATTGCTCCTGGCAGCACCAATCTTTTCCCAAGAGAATGATGACCACTGAAGACACTCCACCTGGAGCTTGTTTTCTTCTTAGCAGAACTGGCCTTTGGACAAAGAAATGCCCATACCTCAACCATTGACAGATACATAGTATC
>NC_022020.1:58680036-58681694 GCF_000317375.1 Microtus ochrogaster
AATGTATAGAAAATTAGGTAACAATTTTGCCACATGGCAAAGCATAAATAGAAATAAGGGTTAATTTTAGTGTACGAGTTACCTAGTAATAAACCCGAGCTATTGGCTGATTACTTATAAGTAATATTAAGCCTCTGAGTCAGCTATTTGGGAGCCAGTGGTCAGAACAGGAAATGTTGGCTGAAATTTCCACATAAAACCTGACAAAAGAGTCTAGACACACAGGAAATGGATTTAAGCACAGATTCTTGGTAGCTGCCTTTTCTCCAGTGGGTTCTGTTTGCTGGTGGTGATCAGAGGCATGGCTCCTTTAAGAGATTATTTTCTGCTTGGTGCTAGCAGCAAAAATGAGTGGCTCTTTTAAGAGGTCCTATTACCAAATACTTACTTGGTGTTTATGAGCAATTGGAGGCAGCATGGACCTAGAAACTTTCCAAAGTTGGGGTGGTAAACATGGTTCCCAGAGCTGGTGGGAAATATGTCTCTGCCATAGAATCTCAAGCAATTGAGTGGGAGGAGCCAGCACCAGCATGCCATGACCTAAGTTACATAGCAGATTTTTACTCATGTAGACAGAAAAGGTTACAGATATACAGTAAAGACAGATTCAGACAAAAAAAAAGCCTCTAAATGGGTCATCATGTGTTTAAAAAATATATGTAGGCTTGGGAGAAAGAAAAAAGAGTATAGACAGTCTTAGATTTAAAATATAGTTTTAAAATAAAGTTCTTAAAAATAATACAGTAGTAAAAATATCATAAGCTACACATAGATAGAAAATACATAGTTTGGATACTTTATGTTATTGTGTTGTTTTTTAAAGTTTTTGACTACTAATGAACAAATGGCAACTGCTAAGAGACATTTGATTATGAAAGATGCTGATTAAACCAACCTATATATTTTTAAATTATCTTGATTTCAAAATTTAGGTAAAAAGCTATGAGGTTTGGGAGCGGCCTTATGCTTTTGTTTTTTATAGATGGAAGTTTCTGTTCTGCCCAGTCCTGCAGCCGCTCAGTCCCAAAGAAACACACAGGTGTTTATATTAATTATGGGCTGTTTGGTCTATTAGCCCCAGATTATTATTAACTACCTCTTACAGTTTAAGTAAACCCATAATTCTTGTCTGTATTTACCCACATGGTTTGATACCTTTTCTCAGTGAGACATTCTCATCTTGCTCACTCTATGTCTGGATAATTTCTGTGTCTCTGCCTTTTCCTGCTCTTCCCAAAATTCTCCTTGTCTGGTTGCCCTGCCTGTACTTGTTGCCTGACTACTGGCCAATCAGTACTTTATTAAACCAATAGAAGTGACAAATCTTTATAGTGTATAAGAGCATTATCACACAGCATTTCCCCCTTTTATCTTTTCAAAAGAAGACCCTAAATCTAATCTTGTTTGTTTAGTTTTTTTCTTGACCATTATCCATTATGACTTGTAACCAATACTCTAAACAAAGACAAATATAATCCACTTTTGGGAAATGTGGGCACAGTTTTTTTCTTTTAGGTTAGTTACTTTCTGTTGTTTGGGGATGCTGACAATCTTATGATCCAAAGAAAATTTAGGATTATGGTCAGTCCTGACTTGAGCATTTTGTGAGGCTTGATCATCTCAACCAGCAGATATATTCCAATTTTTATGTATTTTTT
>NC_022020.1:58682204-58683180 GCF_000317375.1 Microtus ochrogaster
AAAAAAAAAACATTCTCAGGTTTTATGTGGAAATTCTTGCCAAACATTTGGGAACCATTTGGCTAGAGTAGTCTGTTAATGAGAAGCTTGGATTCATTCTGGATTTTAAAATTTTAGGTTTAATTAAGGAAAACCCCATGAAAAATCTCTCATGGGAGCAGATGGCCCAGATAATCCAGTGTTTCAGAGCACCTCTGTTGCAGTTTACTCTGAGTTCTACATCCAAAAAAGCTTCAAGATTGCTGGCTGAGGTGATCCAGCCTCACAAAATACTCCAGTCAGGACTTGACCATAATCCTAAATTTTCTCAGGGTCCCCCAAAGTTACCCAAATTACCAGTGCCACCAATCAATGGAAAGTTCTCTAGAGAACTACGCCCACACTCCCATAAATAAATTATGAATGCTTGTCATCATTTAGGGGGATTAGTTACACATTGTTTTGGATATTGGTCAGGAATAAAGCTAAATAAAAGAGATTTAAATTTAGGTATCTTGTTCTGAAAAGAAAAAGTGGGAAATAAAGAAATGATAGGATAGAAGGGTAGATTATTGAATTTACTTTAACTTAAAAACAGTATTAATCTTACATCTTTTACATTGGTATGATGTTGATTTATTGATACAAATTTAAAGTTAATTTTGTTATACTGTATGTGTCTTTATACTTTTTTAGAGTGTTATGTTCATACAGCTCATTTAAAAATGTAATATATAATGAAGAAGTAAAGAATAATAGTCATCTATAATAGCCAACTTATAGTCATGTTAGGTATGTTTTCAAGGTTATAGAGATATATTTCAGATAGATAGGCAATATTCAAACATTTCAAAGGCCTACAGAATATGGCATTTGAAATGTTTTAAGAACTTAGACTTTCCTCAACAGTGGGATACATCTGCTCCTAGCAGTACCAATTACTTCAAAGAAGATTGTAGTAATAGGAGCGGTGGGGCTGCATCCCCAGCACCCCAGC
>NC_022020.1:58685072-58687782 GCF_000317375.1 Microtus ochrogaster
CTCCAGCCCAGCCTGCTTCCCATCCGTTCCCAGCTCTTCTATATGTGTGTCTGTTGTCTTTCCTCCCTGATTCCCCAGTGAGGAGACAGGGAAGTGCAAGTCCAAATCTGTGCAGGTCACAGCATGTTGGGGTTACCTTTGGAATGAAAGCAGGTCCCTTGTTAGAGTGTGGTGAAGAGGGTAGGCTGAAACAAGGAATGGTTGGAGATGAAAGGGACTGAGCTGTTCTTGTGGCCTCAGACATATGGAAAGGCTTCTAACAGGACCAGTGTCCACCATAGTGAGGATATGGAGGAGTCTCCAGAATAGATGATCAGAAAGGAAGAGTTCCTGAAAGAGAGAGAAGAAAATCTCAAAACTCACCCAAGGGCAGTCTTATTTACAAGGACATAAAGCATGCTGTATGATTTGTTAAGTCAAGATTAGTATTGTCAAGTAACCTGATTGTAGTGCCAGGGGTAGTAATTAACTCTTTGCACGGGTTCCTAACCTCAGTTTTATGGCTTTTATTCAGACACCTTGGGATAAGATTTCCTGACCGGCCAGGGCTAACTACAAAATATAAACTTACTTCATAGTCCCAAAGAGGAGTTACAAACGTCTTTATGGTCAAGGGTTACACGCAGGGCAGAAACATATATCTTAAGGTTTAAAATGCTTTTAATGTCACTGTGCCTTGGAGAGATCTGAGTTGGCTCCTCTGCTGTGGCCCTGTCCCTTGCCCCTGCAGCTCCTGCTGATCTCTCTCTAAGGATGCATAGCTCTTTGTAAACAAGCAAGTCTCCAGTCCGAGAAAGTCCGGCCCTTACAACCACTAACCACAAAATGTTTTAAGATATTTTGTACATTCAAAAGTATAGGATATAACACACAATTTGTTATTTCTCTCAAGAGTTTAGTTTTCTAAGACTCCCTCTATAGGTAGCAGAAAGACTCCTCTTTTTGCAGCTGCAGTTTTCAGCCCGCTAATTAGGGAGTTAACTGAAAAAAAAAAGTGCTCCTTTTTGATATATGACAATTAATCTGGATTTATTACTTTGAACTGTCGAGAGGACTCTGTTTCTTATCATTTACTTAAGAAATGGCATGTGACCTTCATATGTAATACCTGCAATTTTGTGGGTCTTGATAAGCTGTGTAGAAGAAAGAGAGCTGGAAATATGGCATCATAAAGAGGAGAAGAAGAAACTAGCAGGATGGCATTATGGGAGACCAGCAGAGAAATCGGCAGACTTCAATATGGCACAAGCTAGCAGAAACCAGCAGAATCCATCATGAGGAAACAAAGCACGTTACCATCAGCAACAGTGTATGCTTGACCTTCTTTCCTCCGAAATCCCTCAGATTAAAAGTCCTACATTTGCTAGGCTGTGAAGTTTTTTCTCTGAGCCCTGCTAGAAGCCCAGAAACTGTTCTCCTGGTGTGTGTGTGTGTGTGTGTGTGTGTGTGTGTGCGCGCGCGCGCGTGTGTGTGCACTGGAGCCAGAGGTTGGTGTCTTCCTCAATCACTCCCACCTTATATCTCTCACTGAGCCTAGAGTTGATTGGGCTAATCAGCTAGCCCCACAGATTATAATGCTTCTGTCTCTTTAGCAACAGGATTATAGGGAAGTACCACTGTGCCTTTTCATGGATGACAGAGATCAAAATCCAACCTTCATGTTGGCAAAGCTAGCATTTTACCAACTGAGCCCTCCCCTGAGCCCCAAGCCTATTCTTTTTTTAATTGATTTTATTGAGCTATACATTTTTCTCTGCTCCCCTCCCTTTCTTCCTCTCCCCTCCCCTTCAACCCTCTCCCATGGTCCCCATGCTCCTAATTTACTCAGAAAAGCTTGTCTTTTTCTACTTCTCATGTAGATTAGATCTATGTAAGTCTCTCTTAGGGTTCTCATTGTTGTCTAAGTTCTCTGGGATTGTGAACTGTAGGCTGGGTTTCTTTGCTTTAGGTTTAAAAACTACTTATGAGTGAGGACATGTGATAATTGTCTTTCTGGGTCTAGGTTACCTCACTCAATATGATGTTTTCTGGATCCATCCATTTGCCTGCAAATTTCAAGATATCCTACTCTTTTTAATGACCATGTTTTCCCATCTTTGTACCTCAGAGACATCATCATGACTAACAGGCAAAGTCTTGGGATGTATCATTAAGCTCAACAGATGTCTAGCCTCCCCAATCCTAAAACAAGAAAGATGGTAACATTGCCTCTAACACCTATCTACACCTCCCTGCTTCTCTATAGCCCTGATGTCTTCATCAATATGTTTGGTGCATATATTGTTTAATGGTTTTTTTGTTTGTTTTTTTGACAAGGTCTTGTTGTGTTCACCTTACTGGCTGGGTACTGTCTATGCAACATAGGCTGGTCTCATCACAGGGATTCCACTGTCTCTACTTCTTCAGTGCCTATGCACCAATATGGAATCAAAAAGCTTGCTCTTTAAGCCATCAGCACAGCACTGTCCTCTTGCTATTTCTGTTGCTTTGGTCTCTTCTGAAGCCTTTGCATTTGTTAGTGGAGTATTTTGGTATAAATTCACCGGGTACGCAAGTAAATTCACAGTCAATGAGTTAAATGTGAGTCTATATTTTGATATCCTAAAGAAGCTAAATAAGAAGGTGAACCCAAAGAAAAACATATAGCTATCCTCCTGGGTAGGGGAAGTAGACAAGATTGCCAGGCAAAAAATCGGGATCTTAAGGGTGG
>NC_022020.1:58687882-58694447 GCF_000317375.1 Microtus ochrogaster
GAGCAGGGAAGCACATATCTTAATTAAGGGAGCCATCTTAGGGTTGGGAAGAGACTTGGACCTAAATGTGAACATGAATATCTTTCTCCTAGAAGCTGGCCTTATGATCTTTTGGTTATTGTATATAAAAAGAGCAAATAGCTTCTCAGAATACAGAAGAGATTTCTGTCTAATAAAAGAACAGCTTCCTATAGTGAGAAGCCACTGAGATAACTGAAAAGGAGTCTGTCATCACGTTGAGTCCAGGGAACAATAAGAATTGTTGGGGTTCCATGTATGTGGCTTGGGAGAGTCTAACTACCCTCTAAATGTCAATGCTTTTCTGTAAAGTTCTGAGACATATTATTGGAGAGAGGTTTGGGGCTATTAGCTTTGAGCTTCCAAGCACCATGGTGGGAGACTTTTATTTGAAATGACTGTGGATAACAGCTCTGGGAAGGCAACATGGTGAGCCAGCTTCCAGCTGGTCTCTGGGTCTGTGTGCTATAATCACCTCTGTGTAACGTTGGGATGGAATCATTTCAAGAGTCTATTTATTTGTTTGTTTGTCTGTCTGTCTGTTGTGTGTGTGTGTCCATGTTTACTCATGTGAGAAGGCACCTATGGGGACCAGGAAAAGGTAGCTGGGAGCTGTATAACATGGATGCGTGGAAATAAACTCAAGTCCCCTGTAATGGCAGCAAGTGCACTTAACCACTGAGTCATGTGAACAACCTCTAGATTCATCTTCTCGCCTAAAACCTGGGGTGAATCTGGAGCTGGAAGGGACCTGAGAGCGTGTGCAGTCCAAACCTTTCCCTGTATAGAAGGGGAATCTTGGGTTTGCTTCTACCACAAGCAGAGCCCAGGTGAAGATGTGGTATAGTCAGGATGTTTGATTAGTGATCCACAGAGCTCAGGACAGTGGTGGAGAGAGCGAGGGACCAGAACGAGGTTGTGCTCTAGAGCTGGACCTCTGTAGAAGGCTGGGTCTCATTTCCCTTGGGACCTCCTGATAGATTGAATGGAAAACACATCAGAGGTTGGATATGTAGCTCACTAGCCCAGGGTCTGCCTGAAGACCTGAGCTCATGCCCATCACCACATAAAACTGGAAATGTTGGTTGTTGCATGGCTACAATCCCAGCACTTGTAGAGGAGGAGGTAGAAAGATGAGAAGTTCAAGGTCATTCTCGGTTTACAGAGCAAGCTTGAGTCGAGCCTGGACTATGTGAGGCCTTGTCCAAAACAAAAACAAAAATAAAAACAAAAAACAAAAACAAAACAAAACAAGAGCGCAACAGCAAAAACTGTCAGTTTTGTATTATAAAATATAGTTGTTGGGGGCATTTATCTCTTCCCTGTCTCCTTTGGCTGGAGCTTGGCCTTAAGGTATTGTCTCCCTGCCTTCCAGGTTACAAGAAAAGAAGGTACAGGAAAGTATCAAGGGAGTAAGGCAGGGGATGAATGACATGTGCTTGACGTGGCCCCCAAAATCCTGTAAGTGGACTGTGGCAAATTAGCAGCTAATGGGGAGTGTGGATTCAAGGGCAAGATGGTTTTGTCATCTGTGTCCCTGGCCATCAAATCAAGGTTCCTTCTTGGCTACTAGGTTTCCTTCTGCCTCTCTGGGGCTGACACTTGGAGACAGGAGAGAGGAGAGAGGATATGACCACGAGGTGGCGGTAACACACACACACACACACACCACACGGAGATCTCTCTCTTTTTTTTTTTATAGCGTCTTCACTTTATTAAGTATTTCACAAGTTTTTCATTCAATATTGAGTTCCTCTAAATACATGTAAAACATGTCTTGCATTATAAAAACTGAGATTTCCAGAAATATTTTAAGAATGCACCTATGTTTTCAAAGGTGGATGACTTTCAGCTATTACTTTAGGGTTTAAGAATTTTGTACAGGGCTTAAGAGAAGTCTCATTGCAGGAGCCAGTCCACAGGCTTAGGGGGGTAAGTGACTGTTGACAAAGGAAGGAGGACAAGGCAGCTACTTCCAGAGGACAGGCAGAGAGGAGCCTTCAAGTTTAGGTGACATCAGTTAGTACACAGGAGTCTCTGGGAAGGGCCCTATCAGCCTCTGGCCTTGGTGCTGTAGGGCTCCAGCTTCTCAGGAGGCAGCAGCTGGTAGGTGAGGCTTCACCCAGCATGATTCTAATGGCTAAAAATTTGCTTATTTGGGTTATTTTTTAAATTGGATTTGTACATATATGAGTCTACTACCAATATGCTTTGGTGCTTCTAGGTTTTAGCCTGCAATAAGGAAAGAACCTGGGGACCAATATACATAGGCCACCTTTAGTGTATTAATATTATACTCCTGGGGGCATAGTAGCTAACAGAATTGGTAGTCACTGGGCCCCAAGACAGACTGAGCTGTTGTCCCTGGTTCTCATACTACTGTGTTCTCAGCACTGCTCAAGGCCACTGTGTCTGTCTGGAAAGGCCGAGCCTATGAGAACTGGCCACCATAGCAACCTGTACTGGCTAGTTTTTAATGTCAACCTGATACAGGTTGCAGTCATCTGAGAAGAGGCAACCACAATGGAGAAACTGTCTCCATAAAACTGGTCTGTGGGTAAGCCTATTGGGCATTTTCTTGATTAATGATTGATGTGCAAGGACCCAGAGCATGGTGGGTATGATCACTACTGCACAGGTAGTGCTGGCATGCATAACGAAGCAGGCTGAGCAAGCCATGGGGAGCAAGCCAGTAAGCAGCACCCCTCCGTGGCCTCTGCTCCACTTCCTGCCTCCAGTCTCCTCCCTGAGTTCTTGCTTTGACTTCCCTCCATGATCGAGCACTCCGCCTGGAAGTGGGAGGTGAAATAACCCCTTTCCTCCCCAGGTTGTTTATGGTGATGATGTTCTATCTCAGCTGTACAAACTTTAGCTGAGATAGGGGGAATGCCAAAACTCTGAAGAAATAGGGGAGCAGCTCCAGGATGCCAGGTCAGTGCGACTTCTCAGGAACTAGAGAGTGAGTCTTAGATGACAGGAGAGGGGGAATCTTTGTCCCCTGAACCAGGAAACGAAGGTTTACATGTTTTCTTTTTTTTTGTTTTTTTTTTTGTTTTTTTGAGACAGGGTTTCTCTGTGGTTTTGGAGCCTGTCCTGGAACTAGCTCTTGTAGACCAGGCTGGTCTCGAACTCACAGAGATTCTCCTGCCTCTGCCTCCTGAGTGCTGGGATTAAAGGCGTGTGCCACCACCACCCGGCGAAGGTTTACATGTTGAGTTAGACAAAGGTGGTCCTTAGGCACATGCCTGGTCTTTCTCAAAAGCGATTAATATGTCTAGTTTCTGTGTCCATCTGGGTGTTAAGGGCCAGCTCAAAACTCAGCTGACTGTCCTAAAAGTTGTCTGATGTGGCCTGGAATGTACACCAGGGTTACCTGGAGGGTAAATAGAGGTTTGCCGTGGTGTGAATGGGAAAATATCCCCCATAGGCTCATGTCTTTGAAAACTTAGAACCTCCCTGGATTGGGGAGCTTATGGAACCTTTAGAAGGTACAACCTTCTGGAGGAAGTACCTCACTCGGGGAAGGCTTTGAGGGTTTATAAACTTGCCTCACTTCCTGTTTGAGCTCTCTGCTTCCTACGTGCAGTTAAGACGTCATTGTCTCTCAACTTTCTTTTCCCACCACCAGCTGCCTTGCCTCCCCCACCGTTATGAACGCTACCCCCCTGGAACAGTAAGCCAAAGTAACTCTCTAGTCTACAAACTGCCTCAAGCGTGGTGTTTTAGCACAGCGACTGAGGTTTTAGTCACTTCGGTCTGGATTCATACAGCACCTGGCACTTCTGCACTCCCCCGTGGGCTGCTAGGCTTTCCTTTGGAGTGAGCGGAACTCGATCTCCACAGGGCCCAGCCCCTTCCTCTCAGCTCATGCACCGCTCTTGCTCTCCTTTTCTCTTTTCTGTCAGATTAGCTGCCATCCTCCGTGTCATCTGCTCAGCTACAGGCACTTAGAGGCAAAGAGCCTGCTGAACCCCAAGCTGGAATCCTAATCACAGGTCCTAGGGAGGCTGTAGCCGGAGATGGCGTCGGAGAAGTCACCGCAGTTTAAGAGACCAAAAGAAGAGGGGTCTGCAGAGATTTCAACAAAAGGGGGGTGGGGATTGTGGAGAGATACGGACAGGGCAAGAAGGCTGGAGATCCATGAAAGGAACCAAACCTGCTGAAACTTGATCCCGGACTTCCAGAAAGAGGAGGAAATAAACATGATTTATGTCGCCTGGCTGTGGCATTTGCGATGACAGCCTAAGCTGGCTAACACAGAGCCTTCTCTGTTCTCCTTTATATCTCTCATGGCACCCAGAATGGGGTTGGCATGCAGGACCCTGTCAACATGTGTGTGCTGGGTTGAGTTATAGTCCTCAATGAATAAAAGAAGAAAGTCTGTGGTAGGCCCGGGGGCCAGGCCTCCTCCTACACAACCTGGAGGATAGTCATGGGCCCTCTGGGCCTCACCTCCAGCTGCAAATTCCAAGCAGCTGTGAGATCAGGAAGCTCTGCGCCAGTCCTCATCAACACAGCTTGGTGGTTGGCGTTCTTGGTGATGAGAACCTTTCCCAGCTGTGGCTTGGGATCTGCATTATAAGAGCTAAGCCTCGGCATCACGCTACATTTCTGAGATCCAGAAATTCAGAATTCTAACTGCATCTAGCCGGAACGAATTTGGATAGAAAGTTGTGCACCTGTGCCCATTAGGATAATACCAGAGCTGCAACTGTCAACTCAAGGAAGACCATGGGAAGTGTCGATGATTTGATTTGCAAATAAACTCAGGTTGCTATTTGAGTGGATGGAAAGTAATTTAAGCTGGGGTGGTAACTGGAAATAAAGCTTGTCTATTGACATTGCATGCTATAGATGTCAGTGTTTTTCTTTGCTTTGTTTTGAGAAATTTATTTTATCAGCCACGCAAATGTGCTGAGTATGGTGTTTAAGATGTAGAGAAAAAAAAAATACAATATCACCTTGGGAAATAGCGGTAGTGAGGTTAAAAGCCCCAACTGGCATTTTATAAATCGTGTTTAATGGCTGTACAAGTGAATAATAAATGCAATAGTAAAAAGGAAACTAATATATTCATCATGGTTACCAGCATGGCTACCACAAATAATATAAATACAAATAAAAGACTGTTTACGAGGTGTGGACATTTTTAATAGAAAATCCCTAAAGTTATAAGGAACTAGTGCTATCTCAGCAGTGTGAAGTTCCCTGCTAGGCCCTAGAGGACATGTAGAATAGGAACAACATATGGAATATGGAATAGGAATCTGCCCTTTAGGAAAGCAGTCTTATTAAAGATCAAGATCTTGGAACAAGACAGGAATTGCTGAGATTGATACAAAGCAACATTTAATGAAGTGTTGTGTTGAATATATTCTATTGCATGGTCAGACAAATCACCGTGCTAAGAAGAGCCCATAATGTGTCTTTTCATCTGATGTGGCTCGGAAGAAGGTTCTGGTGACGTGGAGGAGAGTGGCACCATCCAACTGACACTTTGGAACTATGCTGCTTCTGCTTGGGAGTTTTGGGAAAGAGGGAGGCTTATGATGGCTGGGACCCTCAAAAAAGGTTCCAGAAAAGATGGCACTTGAGCTATACTCCTGGGTCTTGTAAATGGCCTAGAAAAAGAAGGGGACACTTTGAGTTGGGTCTCCTCCAGGAGGATCTTAGGGAAAAGTGGACTCCACTCAATGTGACAATCCATCTTAGCCGTGGGAGGTCAGGGCTTTTAGCACCGATCAAACAGAGTCATTTGACAGACAAGCAAAGGGTGATCTTCTAAGCTAGACACTGCCTTGCAGTTGTGGCCAAAATACCCGACAGAAACAACTACAGAGAGGAAAGGGTTATTTTGGGTTCATGGTTTCAGCAAAGTTCAGTCCATCACAGTAGGGGAAGCATAGCACAGTTTATGGTAGTAGAAAGGAGTGCTGGAGGCTCCTCCTGTTGCCCTGGACAGGAAGCAGAGAGTGGCTGGAAGCAGGAGCTGGATTTTAACCATTGAAGATCTGTCCTAGTGACCTACTTCTGACAACCAGGCCTTACCTGCCCTGCCAGTTCCACAGCCTCCTGATATAGTGTCACCATCTGGGGAACAAGCATTTACAGTGTAAACCTATGGGGGCATATCATAGTCAAATCATAAGGGCCACAAGTCATGGCCAGAGTAGCTACTGCATTGGGTTTTCCTGGGAAAATGTAAAAGAAAAGCTCGAGAGGGTACCAATGACAGACCAAAGTCACCTGCAGCTGGGAGAGAGGAAGCTAACTAAGATAAGGTGTTAACGACCTCACCTACTCCTAAGAGGGAATGCCAATGGACCTTATCTTGTGAGGGTCTTGTTCAGGAGTCCCAGTCGTCTGACAGGATGGCAACAGCATAGCATGTCCAGAGGACAGCACCTCACAGCCCTAGCTCACCTCCCTTCTCATTCAGGCCATGGTCTTTAATACTTTTATTTTAATTCGAGTGTAGGAGTATTTGCTTGTCTCTCAGTGGTTGCCTCTTTGAGGTGTGTGTGTGTGTGTGTGTGTGTGTGTGTGT
>NC_022020.1:58694547-58768091 GCF_000317375.1 Microtus ochrogaster
CCCTAGACTCTGCCTTTTATGGGAGAAGGGGTCTCAGGGAGCAAAAGCTACCACAAGGTCTCTTCTTACTGCAGCATCACTAACTGCAAGGCCCTGATGCTGTCAGCAACGAGTAGGCTCTAGCTCCTGAGGAGACTGGGAGGATGTGGGAAGCAGCTGAGTGATTTGAGAAGCCAGGAGGGAAAACAGGACCAGCTAAAGATCGAGGGCAGTTTTATGAAACAGCAAATCATTTCATGGAAATGGCGCAAATCGATTGTCAAGGCTGAGGCCAAGAACTGGAGAGATTTACGTGTGGCCCCTAGACTAGGAGAAAGGGCCCAGGTTGAATGTGCTTTTCCAGCAATTGGTGCTAAATACAAGTGCCTGCCAGGGAGAGGCAGCAGCTTCCATTACTTAGAGCAATGACCTTTTGAACCAGAGACAGCACCTAAGACATCCAAACTACAATGGGATGGGAGAAGAGGCTGTTAATGTTTTTCTCTTTCATTTTCAATGTCTACCTTCTCACCCCACCCTGACCTATGACATACATCTGTCCTCCTAGCTTAGAATCCGAAACTTGCTCCCAGCTGCCCTGTTGCTTGTATGCCATTCCCTTCAAACATATCAGTTTTTTTTTCTCCTTTTTTTTTTTTTTTTTTGGTTTTCATTCTCACAAGGACACACAGCTACTGATCTTCCCCTACAGCCATTTTTTCTTTCCCTCCTCTGACCCTGTACTCACTTGTCTTGGTCACATATCTAGTGCTGGGACTTCCCCAGAAAAGTTTCTGGCAAACTAAACCCTGGAGGCTTGGGACAACACCCAAAGAGACAGACACACAATGGGTGAGTGTCATGGCTAAGTCCCTTTGGCTTTGTGTCACTGGGAGATTCCTGTAGATCGGGTTCCTCATGCTGCGACCCTTTAATACAATCACCCTATGTGTTTCAGTGAGTTCACGGCTCCATTGACCCTGTGATTTTGGATTTCTACCTTTTAGGACCTTGAAACCATCCACTGCTGTGGTTGTAAGTCACCCAGTTTGAGGGTCTTTGTTATGACGGTTCTTGTGAGCCAAGATCACCCTTCTTGTTAGGAAGAATGAGGTTGAAGTTGAGAAAGTTCCTAAAAATTAGAGAATAAACTAGCTACCATGATAAGAATGGGAGGTTAAAACAGAATTAATAAATAAACACATGCTAGATGGTGATAACAGCATTGAGGAAGTGAAGGGGACCCAGGATCTGGAGTGCCAAGGTAAGACGCAATTTTGAGTGAGGCAAGAAGGGAAGATGAGGAAGGGAAACCATGAGGGTAGCAAGGAAGTCTCAGGGCTGAAGAGGAAGGGGGCCAGGAGGATGCAAAGCCACAGTCCAAGACTGTTCGTATAGGACAGGACCTCTAAGACCATGTGTAAATTCTGGGGACTGGAGGGTGTGCTGGTTTATGACCTCATTTGGGGTTGCTACAAGAGAATCCTATATTCTGGGTGCTTTTATAAGAGGCTTATTTTGAAGGCTGAAATCCCTAAGTTGGGCAGTCCCATCTGTTTAGATGTTACCTGTTTGGCTTTTGATAAGGGTTACTTTACCTGTGTTTTGATATGGTGGAGAAGCAGAAAGAACTGGCTATGGGTAGAAGAAGCAAAGGGTTAGGTATGTGTGCTGCAGAGGGCAGAACTGGAGAAGCCACCCGAGCCCCTTGGAGGATCCCCGAAGATCATGAATGGATCCCCTAAAGATCGTGAGTGGATCCCAGAATATCGTGACCAGACCCCCCCCAGAAGATCATGACCCGGACCCAGAAAGATCATGAGTAGATCCCAGGGGACCGTGAATGGATCCCAGAAGATCATGAGCGGATCCCAGAAGATCACGACCGGATCACAGAAGATCGTGGGCGGATCCCAGAAGATCATGAGTGGATTCTAAACATTGGACACTGAGTTATTTACATGACTGGAGTTTGGTTTTACTTTGTTCATATTGTCACTGTGCCCAGGTTCTTCCCTCTTGAAGAAAAAAAAGTACTTAATTTATTCATTTTATTAATCGATTTTACAAACCCACAGTTGTAGATTTTAGATCTTAAAAGAGAAAGATACTTGGAATTGTTTAAAAGATATTGAATTTTCAAAGTGTTTGAATTTGCAAGACTGCGGGACTTTTAAAACTTGGAATCTCTCTCTATTGTAATGTTGGTATAGGAGTGATCTTGGGGGTACAAACAAGACAGGAAAGGCTTGACAGTGATGTGTTTATGTGTCGAGCAGCTCAACTTGACATAACCTAGAGTCATCTGAGAGGAGGAAACCTCGACTGAGAAAATTAGAAGATAATTTGTGTTTATTTACCAAATTCCATAGACAGAGGCCTTTGCCCAAGGAAGTTTCAGTGGTAGTGATGGCTGTGTGTGTAGGGGCTGACTTCTAACACGTACCTTGCCATTTAACAAGTCACCAGCATCTCTAGGAAAAACTTATTTGATGGTCATTACTAATTAGTCAAGACTTGAACGAGTGATACCCGAGCCAGAAAAGGCTTTGCAGTGAGGAGTAGACTGTTCCCAGCACACCAGCTGACCACCTGGAAGTGTAGTCTGGGGATGCTACCAGAATTAAAGCTCCAAGTAAGGATGCTGAGGGCTTGCAGCAGACTAAAAGACTTGACCCCAGGTACAAAACAGTACAGAAATATGTATCCAGGTAGTGCAAGATGGATTCCAAAAGGAGGACATGGTGTGGACGCTAAAGCTGGTATTCTTGACCTAGGTTATATTCCATGATCTCCTGGGGAAACCACTCCCCTAATCCCAGCCCTTGGAAAGTAGAGGCAAGGGGGGGGGTGTGGATTCAAGGCCAACCTGAGCTACAGAGAAGCCACTGTCTGAAAATAAGCAAACAAACAAAAACCCCAAACCAAAAATACCCTCCCAGTTCCCAGGAAATTAAGTAGAAACACTTGGAATGAGATAAACTCCCCTCAGCAATGTTGGAGGTTGGGTCCAAGGTCTCATGTTACACACCAACACTGTACCACTGAAATACACCCTTTATCCTCGGCCTTTTCTTTTGAAAGGGGGAAATTATTCCCAGTTGACGGAAATCTATATCTATCCAAGTTCAAGAATGCCTGCCCTAGCTTTAATCCCAGCAGTTGGGAAGCAGAGGCAGGTAAATCTCTGAGTTCAAGGCCAGCCTGGCACACATAGTCAAGTTCCAGGTCAAATGGAGCTACATAGGGACAATCCGTTTCAAAAAATAAAATGTCATCACAAACGAACAAGAATGCCTGCCCTGAAGGATGGGTAGAATTTGGAAACAGAATATTCCAGGCAGGTTTGTTAAAGTATCTGGCTTTGTAGCTAACGCAAACCTCAAGAGCCATGTTCAGCTTCACTTCTGTCTCTGGTTCATTTTCTCCCATGTCACCTCAACGCATGAGAAAATCTCACCGGCCGTCTCTTTAACTTGGGCTCCGCACCCATGACTCTGCTCTGGGTTATTTGGGGGTTATAAGGTGTGAACGTCAGCTTCATGGGTCAGATGAGCCGGAAAGATAGTGAATGGAAATCTGCACTTATCACGCAGGTCTTAAGATCCCATCCCACCTTCCGCCATCTTTGCAGACGTGCCCAGGGCAAAAACAGCAAACACTAACCAGCTGGGTGGTTTGGGGCAAGCCCTACCTCTTCTTTGAGCCCGGTTCCTTAACAGAGAAGTGTAGCTGTCGGGGGAGGTGTCAGGTGTCTTAGATTGCGGCAATAATATGAAAGGTGAGGCAGGAGGACTGTGACGTTGAAGTTAGTCTGGGCTACACTGTGAAGATGAGGACTTGCTCCTTCCAGTTTGGATTGTCAAAGCTCAGAGGGAATCCTGGAAGTTTGAAAAACAAGACGAAAAAATAAAAAAATAAAACGAGCCGTTGAGAAAACTTTCCAGCAGGGGGCGCAAGATGCTGAGGCTGAAACACCGTGGCCTTTTCCATTCTCTGCATAGGACTCTTGAAGCTCCTTCAGGTAAGCTGATGGCAGCGAGGGACTAGTTTGCCTGAGGACCTCTGTGGAAAATGTGTAGATGTGACCACACTGGCTGTGACAACTGGATGTCTTCGGATCCATGCCACAACATTTGTCTCCTTTTCCCTCCACCCGAGCTCCAGTATGACCATCATTCTGTTCTAGGGAGTCATCACAGACACCGGCACTACAGATTTGGGGCTCAGTGCACAACCCCTATGGAGGAGAGAATTTTGAGCCGCTGGGAAATTGTAAGCTGCATCGTCTTTTCCTCTCTCTAGTTATAAAATTCATTTTAAGGATGCCTAATGGAAGCAAAAGCTACTCACTCTGTTTAGGATTAAAGTCAAGTCTTCTATAAACAACGCCCTTACCCTAAAGGGAACACAAGCTTTCCTGAGCTGTAAGGGATGGATAGTAGACCTCCCCTGGGAGCAAGTTTTGAAGTGAGAGTTTCCTTCCCTTGAGGTTATCTATCCAGCCACAGAGATCACAAGACCTTAGCTTCCCTTTTGTTCCATAAGCAAGTAGGTCTCCATGGAATAAACTCTGATGCTCAGCTGTGGTACAGAATACCTCCTACTAATGTGCAACATCCCTCCGGCTGATAGTCCGGTGTCTGCCTGTGCAACATCCCTCGGGCTGATAGTCCAGTGTCTGCCTGAACTCCTCCTGGACCACAATCTCATTTCTTTAAGAGATGCCCTCTCTTCTCTTGAACTTTTGTCTACTCAAATACTGTGCTTATTCCTTAGGTTTGCCCAGTATCCACCTGCCTGAAGCTTCCTCCCAGGTACTGGGTCCAACTAGAAGATGAGAAGGGAATCAGGAAAATTCCCTGAGTTTCCTTTCCAGACTGGTCAGCCTTACTTATGCAGTGCTTCTGGAAAAAAAAAAAAAAACAACTAAGAGAGACTCTGCTTCAATAGGGTAGAGGGCAGAACTGACACCAGAAGTTCTCCTCTGACTTCCACGAGTGTCTGTTCTGAACGTCCACAGAATGATCTGTAATATCTGTGCTCTTGGTGTTGAATGAGTGAGTCTATCAGGTATAGAGCAAGCAAAACTCATCATCCTAGTTCTGAGTCTGGGTAGTTACAGGGTTGGTCAGCCTGCCAGCTCTCCCTTGCTCTTACCACCTCGTAAGGGGAGCTGTCCTGCATTGCTCTGACTAGTTCACCCCTTGCAGGGATGAGCAAGGGACGGAGCCGGTTCTCCAGCTTTCAGGTCCTCAGGGTCAGTTCTCCCACAGCTACACCTCAAGGCCAGCTGTGCTGTGCCGCCCAGATGTGGTGTGGGGCCCCTCTGTTGAGTGCCACAGCTGATGAGGGGCAGGGCTAGCTCCTCCGCTATTATGGCCGCAGGGCCAGCTATCCCACCTGCCTCAAACATTGATGGGCAGGGGTGGGGCAGGGTGGAGGAGGGCATCTCTCCCCCTGCCCATGCCCATCAAGTCTTATAAAGGATAACATTTAATTGGAGCTAGCTTACAATTTCAGAGGTTTAGTCCATTATTGTCATGGCAGGAAGCATGGCAGCATGCAGGCAGACATGGTGCTGGAGAAGGAGCTGAGAGTTCTATATCTTGATCTGCAGGCAGCAGAAGTGAACGCCAGCCACACTAAGCCTAGCCTCAGCACCTAAGACCTCAAAGCCTGCACACAATGACACACTTCCTCCTACAAGGCCATAACTACTCCAACATGGCCAAACCTCCTAATAGTGCCACTCATTATGGGCCAAGCATCCAAACATATGAGTCTTCGGGGGCCATTCCTATTCAAACCACCCTATCCCACTCCCTGGCCCCCATAGGTTTTGTAGTCATGGCATAATGCAGAAATAAATTCAATCCAACTTCAGAAGTCCCCATAGTCTATAACAGTCTCAACCTTGTTTAAAAGTCCAAAGTTCAAAGTCTCTTCAGTGACTCATGACAACCTCTTAACTGTAATCCCTTGTAAACTCAAAATCAAAAATAGATCACATACTTCCAACATACAATGGTATAGGATATACATCACCATTTCAAGTGGGAGGATGGAGCATAGGGAGGAAATACTGGACCAAAGCAAGACCAAAAACACAGCTGGGCAAACTCCCAATTCTGCATCTCCACGTATGACGTCAAAGCGCTCTTCAGATCTCCAGCTCCTTTCAGCTTTGCTCACTGCAAGAAACTTATCTCTTGGGCTGGTTCCACACCTGGTCTGTAGCTCGGCTTCTCAGGTATCCAACTCTGGCATCTCCAACATCCCAGGTAATCCAGGCTTCTTCTTCACAACTTCACACAATGGCCTCTCTGGGCTTTCACGCAGGGACAGCGCTGACACACACCTGATCTCAGTGAAGGGAGATCCTTGACTCTAAAGGCAGAACCACATGGCTGAAGCTGCCAAGTTCTGCTGCTTGCAGGGGCTGGAACATGGCCCTCTTGTTCAATTAAATCTCCACCAGCTTTCTATTTTCCGTGGTTTCCTTCACTGCCTAAGCTTGGCTGTCCTAGAACTTCCTCTGTAGACCAGGATGAACTTGAGTTTAGAGATTCCCCCTGCCTCTGCTCCCATAATATTAGGATCGAAGGTATGCACCACCATACCTAGCTTTAAACTTTTATTTATTTCCTTTTTTTTCACAAGGTGGAAGCTTAGCTGGGTGGAGTCTTGCCATGAGGTCATCACTCCCTTTATCCCACCCAATGGCAGGCTCTCTTTTAGTCTGTTTATTTTCCTGAACACAGGATTTGGCTCCATCCCACTTCCTGGCCTCCCCTTTCTCCTCAAATTGTACATTTTTGTAACTTTCCTTTCTCAGCTTGCTCCTTTTGTTACAGATCCTCAAAGGAGTGGACATAATAACCACAGGACACAGTTGATACTAGACTGTTTTGAAATTTCCTCTGCCAATGCCATTGGTCTAAAACACATCAATTTAGCCTCAGGCAGATTTTTTGAACCAGAGCCCAAAGCAGTCATGTTCTTAGCCAAAACAGCGCTAGAGCAGTCTCTAGACACATACAAATATTCTCCTCTGAAGCCTTTTGAGCCAAGATCCCACATTTCAAATCTCCCTCAGCACCACTGTCTCCCATGCTCTGCTGGCAAGGCTAACCAAACAGTGCTTAAAGCTTTCCACTGCTTTCCTAACCCAAAGTCCCATGGTCTAAATTTCTCAAAACCAAAACATAGTCAGGCCTATCACAGCAATACCCCAGTCCATGGTACCAACTTCTGTCTTAGGGTTTCTGTTGCTGTGAAGAGACACCATGACCACAGCAATTCTTACAAAGGAAAATATTTAATTGGGGCTGGCTTACAGTTTCAGAGGTTCAATCCATTATCACCATGGTGGGAAGCACGGTGGTGCACAGGCAGACATGGTGCTGGAGAAGGAACTGAGAGTTTTATATCTTGAACTTCAGGCAGCAGTGAACGCTAACTCAGCCTAGATCGATCCTCTGAGACCTCCAAACCTGCCCTGATAGTGACATACTTCCTCCCTAAGGCCATACCTACTCCAACAAGGCCACACCTCCTAATGGTGCCACTCCTATGGGTCAAGCATTCAAACCCATGATTCTGTGGGGGCCATGTCTATTCAAACCACCACAGGCACTGACAGCACCCAGCAGAAATGCCTGGGGAACTGCAAAACCATAGCGTTCAAGTTTCCAACTGAGCTATCCTGGCGGGGCAGAATAGTCTATCTGTGGGTGACCGCTGCCTTCACTTTCCCAGTGCATGCATTTTTATATTATGGGATAGACAACAGTAATTTCTATTGGAAACAGCTTACTTTCTACCTGTTCTCAAGGACACAGTGTTTTCTCTCCTGAGTTGTCCTGTCCCCATTACAGAGGCACGCAGATACAGCCCATCCCCAGACAAGGGGTCTTGGGAGACATTTGACATAAACGTGATGGAGTCTGGAATAGGAAATCCCTCCTGCTTCTCATAATCACCTTTAGTAAACTTGAGATGAGCATGTCAGCACCTCTAAGTGTTCTCTCTCTCTCTCTCTCTCTCACACACACACACACCACATTCTAAGACAGAGCACATTATTAGCATATTCAAGGCTCTGGGTAACATCCACAACACTGACAAGACAAAAGAAAACCCACGTATGTCTCTACACATAGATTAATAACTAAATTTTAAAATTAAGTTATATTAAATTATATAAAAATAAATTATTTAGAAAAAAATATAGCTTCTAGTTACAGTACTGCTTAAAATGAGCCCAGTGGACTGGAGTCAGCAGAGCGACTTCATATCCTCTGTCGACTCATTACAACACACACACACACACACTTTTTAAAAGTTTTACATTTCTTTATTTACTTCTGTGCACGCACGTGTGCTATGGCACATGTGTGGAGGTCAGAGGACAATTTGCAAGAATTGTTTCCCTCCTTCTGCTGTGTAGATTTCTGGGAACAAACTCAGCTCATCCAGGTTGGTGGCCAGCACCTTTGCCTGCTCAACCATCTTGTCAACCTGCTAGTAATTGCTTTGAATAATTCTTTTTATTTTTCTCTCCTTGAGCCTGGAGTTCCATTCTCCCACCTCTTGAATTTGACCCTGCTTGGTGGTGCTAGAAACCAGTTTAATAGCCAGGTGTGGTAATGTCTTAGTCACTGTTGTTATTGTTATTATTGTTATTGCTGTGAAGAGACACCATAACCATAGAAATTCTTATCAAAGAAAGCACTTAATTTGGGCTGGCTCACAATTCAGAGGTTTAGTCAATTATCACCACAGTGGGAGCACAGTGGCACACAGACACACACGGTGTTGGAGAAGGCGCCGAGTGTTCTACACCCAAATCTGCAGCAGCACAAAGAGACTCTGGGCCTGGCTTGGGCTTTTGAAGCCTCAAAGCCCACCCCCAAGTGACACACTTCCTCCTACAAGGCCACTTCTCCCAATCCTTTCAAATATGGAGCCCATTTTCATTTCCACCGCCACAAGTACTTTACTATAACAAATAATTATTTTTTAAAGTTTGTAGTTATCTAAGTATTAAAATTATTCTGAATTGACATATGAGCACAAATGGTCTTTTCATAAAATTTCAACTCGATTCCTATTTTGGCCATAGATACAAGTCCATGAAAACATTCCAGAAGTTTTGTTTACGTAAATAGGTGGGAAGGGAGATTCTGTTACAGCAGCATCCTCTGTTTTTGAATTTCTTGTGAGCTGCCAAAACCATGGGGTGACCTATTGAAAGATTATTTTTAATACTCTGTCAGCTGACGCCTAAATTAGCTCTTCCTT
The DNA here is from genome assembly GCF_000317375.1 of Microtus ochrogaster. NCBI lineage: Eukaryota > Metazoa > Chordata > Mammalia > Rodentia > Cricetidae > Microtus > Microtus ochrogaster. The sequence goes on from NC_022020.1 coordinate 58,703,833, forward strand.
TAATCCTGCTGGTAACTTAGACTCAGGAGCCACTTGGCATACAAAAGAATGCCGGGCCACTTCTCCAGAGCTAGTGGCTTTCTCAGAATCAATCAGTAACCGCCTCCTGCCCAGTGTCCTACAGGCTTGGACTCCACAGGCAAACACGTTCTTACCTGGGAATACCCTTTGACTTGAGGATAAGTCTTGATGGCTGCCATGACTTTCTGATGGAGAGGATCACGCAAGGCTGGGGGTGGCAGCAGCACCGGGGCAGGGGGGTAGGAGGGGAGAGCTGGAGAATCATTATTTTACCAAAGACATGTAAAGTCCAGTTTGAAAATGGCTGCTTCACAGGAAGGAACATACAAGCCATGCCTTCATGAAGAGGAGGAGGAGATTGCTGGGCTGTGGTTCTTATTAACAAACTAAGCACCGCAGAACAGCGTTTGTCAGGCTTTTACTGCTAGGTGACAAACTTAAACCACCTCAAACTGAGGTAGTTAAGAACGGCACGCGATTATTATCTCCCAGAGTGTGTGGGCCACAGACTTTATTAATCATGTAGCTTGTTGTTTGTTATCTTGCTGTTGGTTTTAAGATTTAAAAAATATTTTTATTTGTGTATGTTCATATAAGTACATCCAAGGCCAGAAGAGAATTTCAGATTTTCTGGAACCTGGGTCAGAGGTAGTCATGAAATGTCCACTGTGGGTGCTAAGAACTAAATTCTGGTCCTCTGGAGAAACAGCCAGTGCTCCTAATTGCTGAGCCATTTCTCCAGTGATTCCCCCCCCCCCCCCCCCCACACACACACAAGTTCTATACAGCTTCCTGAATCCTTTGCTTCAGAATGCCTCTGTGGCTGATGTCATAGTGTCAGCCGGGGCTAGGGTCTCATCAAAAGGAGAATCTAGCAGTGAATCTGCCTCAAAGGTCACTCCCATAACTGCCGGGATGATTCCGGTCCTCAGGGCTGTTGCGCTTCCTTGCCATATGGTTATCTCCATGCAGACTCTTCATCAAAGCAAGCACATGAAGGAGGAATTTCAGAGGCCAAAGTCGGTCTTTTATAACTTTTTTTTTTTTTGTGTGTGTGTGTTTGTGGAAATAGCATCCTATGACTTTGCTGTCTTTTATTGTCTGGAAGCAGATCAATTGGTCTCGGCCACACAGGAAAGGAAAAGCTGCTCACAAAAGGGCAGAAACTAGGGGGCTTGGGATCATTGGCGCTAACTTGGACGTAGTCCGCACAAGGATGTAATAGCCACTGGTTCGGGAAAACAATTTTAATTATTCCTGTTTCTCAGTTAGAGTAATATAATTCCAATCATACTTCCACTGCTCTAGTCTTATAAGATATGATACAACAATTAAAATATCAGAGAGAGAGAGAGAGAGAGAGAGAAGAGCACAGATGGAGAATCAGGGAGGATTGCTGCCTGGCTAACTGCTGGTCTAGGGTTGTAATATCATCGCAGATCCCTGAAGATAAGAGCACATCCCAAAGTTTAATGACAAGGCCAGCTGCCTCCGAGAGCAGTAAGGTCTGTCATCCTAGCCCTGTCAATCCAGGACCTTCAGCGTTCAACACACACACCCAACTGATCCCCATCTCCCCAGTTCAGATGCGGTATTCTTCTTGTTTGGTTTGGTTTTGTCTTCTGAGACAGGATGTCAACTATATAGCTCAGACTAGTCTGGAACTCACTATGTGACAGGCTGGCCTTCAACTCATGACTTCCCTGACTCCGTTGTCTGAGTTCAGGCGATACACTCCTGACCAGATAGGTATTCTTGCATTTGGGATTGATAAACTATCTACTCCCACCCTTAAAAATTATTAATTTTATGTGTACGAGCATTTTGTTTGTGTGTGTCTATGTATCATGTGTGTGCCTGCTGCCCGCAGAGGCCAGATGATGGCATCAGATGCCCTGGAATTGGAGTTACAGAAGGTCGTGAGCTTCCATGAGTATGTTAGGAAGTGAACCTGGGTCCTCTGGGAGAGCATTTTGTGCTCCTGACCACGGATTCACCTCCCCAGTCCTCCTTCCCTCCAATCGTGTTGTGTTTGCTCTACTGAGATTAAGCTCCATGCTCAGGTTTCAGCGTAGGTTTCCCCTGTCTTCCCATGCTGGTGAAGCTGTTCCCTCTTTCTCCATTTTTAGGGAATTTATATTTCAACTTTGTGGCACTTCATTCAGATACTGTATTCATCCATTTACCCAGGTTAAGGGAAAACCAGAGCTCAGGAGAAACCCTAACATAAAATTCAATTTTTCTGGAAGTGATAATGGTTGGAACACGGGGAAAAGGAGTCTAATAGATTACATTGTTGTTCACATACATTTTGTCTGCTCTGGGTTGCTCCTCTGAACAGGGCCCTGTCTGGCCAAGCACCCTGTAACCCCAGGCTTGATCCCCAGTGACTTCCTCTGAGATGTGAATGAATGTATAGGAAGGCATTGAGAGCTGGGGTAGCATTTGCTGCACCCCTTTCTCCTCAGCCACAAGACTGGCGATCTTCCAGATATATACCCAGAGGAGAGACAGCATGGAGCAGAGCCCCATGCAATCCATCATAAAATGAATAATGGGGAGGGGGATATAGTTTTTGCACAGGAGCCAAGCCTTGGAACTTAGTTTGTTACTTCAGCAAACCCCAGCCAACCCTGATTGATACAGATCACAACTTAAAAACGCCCTTAAAAATGCCTAAAAGGTTCATCTTCTCATTTTCAGGACCCATGTTCATAGACAAAAGTATGAGGAGGGATTGGGGGAACCGTTCTGTGTGGACATAAGCCAGCGGTCACTGAGTGGGAGAACATGTGGAGGAGAGAGAAGCGAGGCAGAGCTTCGCTGCAAAGACACGGAACCTGGATCCTTCTCCGTGGAGGAGAGAGAAGCGAGGCAGAGCTTCGCTGCAAAGACACGGAACCTGGATCCTTCTCCATGGAGGAGAGAGAAGCGAGGCAGAGCTTCGCTGCAAAGACACGGAACCTGGATCCTTCTCCATGGAGGAGAGAGAAGCTAGGCAGAGCATAGCTGCAGAGGTGGAACCTGGATACTTCTCCTCTCGATGCTCCTTCTGCTTCTGTCACCAGTGTCTGCTGGCCTGTCCCTCAGCTGTAGCTAGGACAGGGACAGGAAGTTCTGGTACACTTGTGTACTTTTCCACAAATGTGTGTATGTAGCTTGAATGGAACAGGGAAGGGAGGAGATAGGAATCTGTGTGTGGGAGAGAGAATAAAAGAAAATGAGCTTAACTACCACTGAGGATTTATTCAGAGTTACAAGTATTTCACTTAAGTCTTCAGAGTTGGCCTCCACCACCCCCTTCCCCCTTCTTGGTTTGTGCTTATCGTCCCCTATCCAGCCACCCTGCTTGGCAACTCCCTTCTTTCTCCCTTCTTTTCTTCCTTTCAACGAGCAGCACTTCCTTTAGATCCGACACAACGTGCGTCTCAATGAACCTGGTGTGCACAATGACAAGCACAGGTCAGGTTTGGTCCCATTACAGACCCTTCAAGCAGGAGACGTATATGAACTGCATGTGCACAGGGCACAGTAGTAGAACACAGCTAGAGAGGTACAAATGCTTGCTCTGAGAGTTCAACGCTGTTTCTCATTCCTAAGTGTGTACCTGCCAGGAGAGGGAGGGACCAAGGCATTCTTAGCAGATAATAGCTCTACTTTGAGAAGTCCCATTTCCACATTCAGGTGTTCCAATCAACCCAGGATACTTATTAAACATCTGTCCTAACTGACCATACATTTAATCAGCTGACTTTGCACCTCTGGCCATTCCCTTAACCCTGATATTCTCTATGAAGTTCAAGACCCATTTTTCACTTAGGTTCTAGGAAGCAATCAAATCCTAGGCCTACGGTGTACAATGCTTCTCACTTGTTTTTCTTTGAGCTTGACTTTGGTCATCTGGGAAAGAGGAGTAATGATCCCAGCCTCCTTCACTGAGGCTTCAACAAGAGACAGGGGTAGTGTGCTCAGCATGCGTTCTGGAAAGAAGTAAGTCTTATAATGTCATTAGTCTTTTTCAAAGGAGGGAATGACCGTATCTGATTGTAGTATTGAACATTCACAAAGCCGTGGCCCAGACCTGCATGCCCCTCAGGGATGTGATTTGGTTCAGACAACATGAATCGAGCTTTTAATTTGTGCCAGGTCTGACGGGAGCCAGACAGTTGGGACGGAGGGGAGTACGGTGACGAGGAATGGATTTCAGGTCGGCCCTAGATCCCAGTGAGATGTATAGGATCGGCAGGTGGACGTCTAGAATAGGACTAATAGGAGATTTGAGTGTGAGCATCTACTGAGAGATGGAGTAGGGGACATAGGGAAGAAGAAAGACGTTACAGGAAACAGGGCACAGTTTTCCAGGAACTGGGAGGAAGAAGCAGGGCCAGAAAAAGATGCTCAGAAGATGTGATTGGCGAGGCTGGGAAAACAAGAGCTGCAAAGGGGGAAGATTGACAACTAACATGGCAACTAGAATAAAACACCATCCCATGTTTTACAGGGAGCGAGCACTTTCATAGCATGGGCCAAGTGGAGCCAGGGTTAAAACAGTCCCTTCTCCCTCCTCCTCCCCTTTGTGTGTGTATTCCTGGGATCAAACCCTGCACACCAGTGGTTCTCAACCTGTGGGTCACGACCCATTGGGGAGTCCCATATCAGATATTTATATTACAATGAATTGCAATAACAGTAGCAAATTACAGTTATGGAGTAGCAGTGAAGTAATTTTATGGTTGGGGCTGGGTCACCATGACATAAGGAACTGTATTAAAGGGTCGCAGCATTAGGAAGGTTGAGAACCACTGTTGTACATGCTAGGTAGGCAAGCACTGTGCCACCGAGCTACACCCCCAGTGTAAAGCACTGCTTCCCAACCTTGGCTACCCTTAGGGCTTAGAGCTCTAGGGAATCCTTTTCCCTGAGCTGGAAGTAGGAGGGGAGGAGCCAACAACCTTCCTAGTACTTTGAAGGTCAGATCAAGAAGACCTTGAATTTGAGGCCTTGGCTGTATAGGAAGACCCTGACTTAAGAAAACAAAACCCATTTCCAAAACAAACAACAACAACAACAACCCCCAAAACTTCAGGGCAACACCACAGGTGAGTTAAATCAGGTGAGGTGAATTTCTGGGAGGTGAGAGCCTGACGTCTATTTAGAAGTGATGGTGATGTGTAGAAAATGGGTTATGAATGAACTCTGTCCAAGTAGGTGGAGATATCCAGGTAAGGGAAGCCTAGCAGGAAAAGAGAATGAAAAGCCAGGAGCCAGGAGAACAAGAGAGTCGCTGGTCAAGACTGCTCGCCTGGATGTGCTGGAGTAAGACGTGGGGATAGAGGTGGAGATGCAGGCGAGGAGCCTTTCTTAGATGGTCGTCAGAACAGAGTTCTGGCCCGACCTTCAGTGATTCTGGTTCCATGGGTCAGCAGTGAAGCCCTGGGCTGGTTAAAAAAGCGCTCTCCCACTGATGTAGAAAGTCTCAGGTTAGCTGGTGGCTGCTTCAGTGGTGATGGCTCACCTTAGTAAGTGCTACAACCCAAGGGGAATGACTATCTGGGGCGTTTTACACTGTCACGTTGCGGTGCTGGGAATCCAATCCACATCTCCACAAATGCTAGGTTAGTACCCTACTGCTGAGCTCTGCGTCCTGCAGGAAAGACCTTCTGAGAGAAGAGTGTCTGAGTCTGTTTTTGCTGCCCAAGTGTCCTTCCATCTCAGAGCCAATGCTTGAGCTTTGGTCTCTTCTTCTGTCAGCCCCGAAAGAAGCATTTTTTTTAAATGCTAGGGGAACTTAAAAATTCTCACGAACAAATCGGAATTCTGGACGGGGAGGAGGCAGGGTCGCTTCTTTGGAACTCTCAAAGCTCCCTGGATGAGTTTCATTGTGGAAGGCCTGCGGTAAAGTAGACGTTTCAATTCAGTTGTAAAATTCAGGTGGGCGTCACCTTCTGGGGAGAAGGTTCCAGAATAACGCCCCCCAACCCCGCTCCCGCTGGTGTCTGTGTACGTGTGTGTGTGTGGTGTGTGTGTGTGTGTGTGTGTCCGTCCTCTGGCTGAAAGCCGCACTCAAGGTCAATTGCTGTGGTTCAAAGCCCAAGACAGTGTCCTGGACCTCGGTTCTCTCACCCCATCCTGCTGATTGTTTTCCCTTTCAGGTTAGAATGCCTAAGTTTCTTTGGAAGTTGAAAAAAAGTATGAAGCTGCTGTGGGCAGCCAAAAGCAAGGGCAGAAGAAACATAAATGACGTAGGAAGGACAGTGGGACCCAGAAATGGGGGACAGGAGCTAAGGGAACTTGAGATTTTTGTCTTCTGAGAGGAGGAGTCTAACAGGAGGCTTTGGGTGAAACAATGTTCCCGCAGGAGAACACCCTTTTACTGATGAGGATTTCTGCGCAGGGTGTTCATTTTGGTGAGGATGATCTTTAGTGCGCATCAAAATCGCCTTAGTAGAGAACTATGGCATAATTAGACTTTAATAATGAAAACGTTCAACACAAACATAAAATCGAGAGAAAAAGTATAATGCCCTTTTCAGCCGCACTTTTCTTCCCTCTCTTCACGTCTCCGTCGCACTTTTGCCCATCCTCTGCCCAGGTGGTTAGGACACCGCGGGGCGGCAGGTGCGACAGCCCGTCCGCACCTGTGCGGCGTTTGCACGGCGGCCAGCAGGGGGCGGCGCGTGCCACCTCCCGGGGCGCCGCTCCTCGCCGGCCCCGCCCCCCGCCCCAGGACCCGGTGGCAGCGGGGGCGCTGAGGGCTCAAAGGCGGAGGCGGCCGGCCGTGGTGAGGAGCGGGAGAGGCGCGGGTGAGGCGCGGGTTCCTCCCCCCCCCCCTTCCCTCCCTCCCTAGTCGCGCGTCCGCGCCTCCTCTCAGTACCTGAGCCCGGAGCGCGGCGCGCCTTCTCCCCGCCCTCCCGCCACTCACGGACGCAGCACCAGAGCTGCCACCGCCCAGGGAGTAAAGGTCGCGCGGGCCGGAGCGAGCGGGCGTCGGCGCCTGCAGGTCGGTCCACCCGAGGAACGAGCGCGGAGGACCTGGGACCGGTCCGGGGAGATTGCACCGGCAGTGCACGGAGAGCGCGCGAGCGAGCGAGGAGCCTGGCCTCAGAGCGCAGCCCTGACCCGGCGTCCCGGGAGGTGTCCGGGGCTCCGGCTCCATCCGCGGGGACATGTCGTACAGCGAGCTCTACAGCCGGGTGAGTACGGGCCCGGCGCTGCCCCGGGACACAGGTGCGGCACGGCACGCTCGGGGACACCTTCCCTACGGTTCTCGGACGCCCCTGCCAGCGTCTCTGTGGCCTCTGTCCCCGGCACCCCCAACTTGGGTGGTGGAGAAAGTTTGGGTGTTCCGGGAGTGCGCCGCACCTACTGGCGGCTCCGCAGAGTCCCCCGACAGCAGCACAGCTCCGTCCCACTCAGGCGGCCTGTCGCCTATGTCCACTTTGCCCTTCCCTTCTCGTCCTCTCCCGGTCTTGGTCTCCTGTTGAGAGCCTGAAACCACAGGGGCGTCTTAACCCTTTGGGAGCCGGGGTAAGACACTAGCTTCAATGGGGCACCTGGCATGCAGCCCCCACGTCCTCTTCAGGGACTCTGTTCTAGGTCCCCTGCAGTGCCGAGTGCCCCTCAGTTGACCTGTCTTCCCTGGCGCGTGTGTGGCGACCGGAGGGATCCTGAACTTGGGAGTGGAGAGGGATGAGGAGTCAGCTGGGTGGGAGGGGCGAGGAGTGGGGTAGGGGTAAGGGTGGGGGGGATAGAGAGTTGCTGGAGGGGTTTCTGGTGATCCCAGGGAAATACTTTCTTTAAAAAAATATGTAATTGTTTTAGTTTGATTATTTATATAATATATATTATGGGTATGTATATATGTCGTATAATATATGTGCCGGCATGTCAGCATGTGCACTGAGAAGTCCAGAAGAGGGCGTCAGAGCCCCTGGAACTGGAGTGGGTGCTGGGAACCGAACCAGGGTCCTCTGCAAGAGCTGCAGGTGCTCTTAACTGAGGCGCCATCCCTTCAGCCCAGGAAGCCAATAGTTAATTTGCCCACAATGGGCATTTTGAGGTAGCTCTTTTGGGGTTATCAGGTATTTGGGGGAGGATTGGAGTAATTATTGACCAGGGATGGAGTTATCTTTGAGGTAGGGTGGTATGCGCTCCACTCCCGGGTAGGGGGCGGTTCAGGATTAGGAACAAGTGCGGCAGGAGCTGCTGCTCCTGATACCGCATGGCAGGTGATGTAGTTAAAGTGACCAGCAGCTTCCCAGGCGTTGGCTCCGCAGCCCTAGCCCTTCTGGTTTCTGCCTGGTCCCGGGGCGAGGGGAGCAAGTCAGGGCCTTTAGTCACCCATCCCTTGCTTCCTTAAAAAATGTTCCATATATCCCGACGTCTGATTTTCTTGTTCGCCTTTTCTGGTGGCTGGGACTTGTTTGACACTTGCCTGCCTGCACACCTCTGTGCGGAGGGGTAGGTGTGTGCAAGCGCGCTGTGTGTAGGCCAGTCCTGTAGGTGAGTTTGCAATTCCTGTTACACCGGCCTTGTGGACAGGTCTGGGCGGGGTAGGAAAAGGAACTTCCGCATCCTCACCTGGCGATTGCTAGCTAGTGTCCAGCGCATGGGGGAGCCCTTCAGCTCCGTGAGCTCACCGACCATCTTAGTTTGGAAAAAATTGAAATCTCTTCTTTTCTCTGTACCTAGTCTGGGTCAACAAAGGCTAAAGTTCGTCCACTGGTTAGGAAGGAGGGTGAAACCTGTTTGGGGGCCAGTCCTGGATTGCTTTGGATAGCTTTTGGGGTCACCAGGAGCTCCAGAGTCTCTTTGAGAAGGGTAGAGAAGGTGCTAGGCAGGGCTGGAACTCTAGCAATTCCAGCTTGGGAAAAGCACGCCACCCTTTTTACCCGTGGGAGTTAGGGGAGGAGCCTTTCAACTTGCAGCTCTGGCGCTGAGAGGCTCAAAAGAACCTGGTCTGGAGGCTGGAAAGCAGTGAGGCAGAGAAAAACAACCTGAGCTGCATGGAGTGTTCGGAGTTGAAGCCGTGTTCCGTGACCGTGTGGAGCAACAGAGAGTACGGGAGACGGGAAACCGCACCAAGTCCTGAAGTCCCTGAGCAGACAGCATTTAATTGCTGCCTTATAAAGCTAATGACTTACTGAATACTCGGAAACTTTGGAGATCTAGTTTTGAGAAACAAAAAACATTTATACCGAATTTCTTTTCAAGTAGACCATTAGAAACAATTTGATTTTTAGTTAGATGTGAATATAGTCCATGCTAGCAGGGGTGGTAAATTACTGGGAGTCCGAACCTGGAGTGTTTCAAGTTCAGTGTTTGATCCGCCTGCCTCTGCCTCCCGAGTGCTGGGATTAAAGGCGTGCGCCACCACCGCCCGGCTAGTTCAGTGTTTTCTTGAGTTATCTGTCTATGGACAAAACCCCAGGTCCTGGAAGAAGTAGTTAAAAAGCCAAGTATCTTTGTTGGTGGGAGTGTTTGGAATAATTAAAGCAAAAATGAACAAACAGAGTTCTGCCATTAGTGGATTTCTGGTTCTCAGTTATCGTTAAGTTATCGAATCTGAAACCAAGAAGATTTTTCTGTGACTGAGCACTAAGCCTCCAGGGTGTTTCATTTTGTTGACAGGGTATTTAGCTCTGACTGTTGTGTAGTCCAGCCTGGCCTTGAACTCACAGAGACCCGCCTGCCTCTGCCTCCTGAGTATCTGCCACTACGACTGGATAGCTTCCAGGTTTCTCGGTTGGGTTGCCATTGCTCTTTCAGTATGAGAAACAACCGGACTTCTTCTCACTGTTGTAACCCTGCTTGTCAGGCAGGGTTCTGAGTGTGAATCATGAATTATACAGAAACACTTTGTTTCTTGGGCAGATGATTTGTTAATTTTGTTGTATTATTGAAATAGCCAATGTTCCCTTCTATTTTTAACCTACTAGTGGGCTTTCCTTGTGGATCAAACACTGGGTTGAGTTACACACCTTAATATATTATACATGATGGAAATAATTATTCTGTATTCCAACAGTATTTTTAAATATTTGGGATGGAAATTTTATTGATTGTACTTATTGCCTTAGTTGAGAGATGTTATTGGAGTATAAAACATTATATAAGGTGTACATAACCTATGAGCATTAAATAGTTATGGGCAATAGTTTGGTTTATTGGTATATTTCTGGTCTCTCAAGGGTTTCTTTCTCCACCCCTTTTCTCTCTTCAGCTTTAGGCTCATATGCTATGTAGTGTGTGTGAGTGTGTTTGTGTGTGACTTTTCTCACTGGTGAAGAGCACTATTCATTAACAAAGACTCTGTTTTTAGAATACCCAACCCCTTATCTTTGAGTAACTGCTTTCTTTGTAGTGAGGCTGGTAAAGGAAAATCAGTTAGTGTCAGACACTTTCAGAGTGACATCAAGGTGAGTCATCTTCATTGACTCTTAGAGAAAGGTGGAGCAGACAATTGGCTCTGTTGTCACAAGAGCTCACTATGTGACATATGTTAGTGCTTGGTTTTCCAGCCCCTAGAAAACACAACGTGGGCTTGATTTGGACAGGCCCCAGAAGGAAGCCCAAGCATGTAGAAGCATAGGGATATAATGTTTGCAGAAGACAGCCTGGTCTTAAACTATGCATAGCCTGTTCTCTCAGACTGAGTCATGCAATCTATAGAGGATTATATTCTGGATACAAAATGTAAACACTGCTTTTTAGTGTTTTAAATAAAGACATCTTATGTTTGCTACTTTGATTATAGTTAGCAGACTGACTGGAAGGTCACTGATGTTGAGACAGTACTCTCAGATAATCCTTTCCCTTGCTTAGCTTTTAAATGACAGGTTGTATCTCTGCAGTCTAATGCAAAACTCAATATGTGCATATGTTTCAATTTTCTGCAGTGCTGGGGGTGGGGGTGGGATTAAGGGCTATGTCTAGGCTAGGCGGGAACTCTACTACTGGACAACACCTCAGCCCTGGCAGTGCCTTTCTGGGGGCTGCCACAGTTTGCACTGTTGGCTGACACACCTCCTGAGTGTCAGCCTCGAACGAGGAGCCTTTACTAAGAGTTTTGAGAGGAATGCTACTCCCTGGAGAAACAGAATACATGTGATTTAGGGAGGTGTCTCTTAGCGTTCATTTGCCTATACCTCAAGTAAACAGGTTTCCCTAAATTCTGGTTCACTGCACGCCCCCTCACCACTGGAAGACAATTCAGTCCTTACTCTTGCCATCTGTGTTACCCTTCATCCTGAAACAAGATGATATTTCAGACCTTAAAGAGGTCTTGGAGACCCTTGACAACAGATGCTGTCCATGTCAGCCTTAGTTCCCTTGTGCTCTCTTCCCTATCAGTGTCTTGGTCCTCTCAGTCACCTACTTCTGTGCCCCTTTGACAACACCTGTAACTGTCTTTTCCTGGGAACCCGAAAGTTTGAATCCTCCATACAGGATGACAGTCTGTGACTAGTGGGGAGGTGTCCATGCTGTCCCCCACCCCCAGCACCTTGGGACTTGGAATAGCCTTGAGACGTGCCCTGCGCCATTGCAGAACTCCTTTGCAGGGTTCATCGCCTTGGGACTTTTCTCAGATTATACTTTGTTTGTTTTCCTTGCTTTTTCTGTCCCCTGCCTCACACACTTTGCCAGAACACTACACTGCCCTGACAGCATCTCTTTGACAGAAATGGTTATGGGAACCCAAATTAGTGCATACTTCAGAGTGCCTTGTTGGGGTGGATGCCAGGCAACTCAAGGCTCTTGGTCTCTATGGGTGAGGCCTGCACGAGGTGAAGACATTTGATCCACCCACTCCACCCAGTCATCTTTCCCAGGGCACTGGCTGCCTGACATAATGGTTTTTCCCGACTGTGTATAGCTAAAAGTCCCCCCACTCTTTTTAACCTCTGTTCCCAATTGCAGGTGACCTGGAACCAGTGGTCCTTTGGCTGGGTGCTGTCTGTCAGCTTCCTTTAAAGAATGGAGCTTAAGGCTGGGCAGTGTTTGGCACACGCCATTAATCCTAGTCAGCACTCAGGAGGCAGAGGCAGACGGATCTCTGAGTTGAGGTCAGCTTGGTCTACAGAGCGAGTTCCAGACAGCCGGGACTACACAGAGAAACCCTGCCTTGAAAAAAACAAACCAAAAACCAAAACAGCAAAAAAGAATGGAACTTAAAATCTTAGGATATGGGTACTATGTATACTTGCTGCTGCTCTTTATCCTTAGAGAGTCCTGAGACCAGGACTTGGTGTTTCATGATGAGCAAGGGAAAGATGGGAGGGTGTTCCGGTTTCAGCAAGAGACTGGACAGAGATATGCAAATCAAGCTAGCCAAGGATGACTCTGGATTTCAGCTTGGGGAGTTTGGAGGAACAGCGGTTTGTGTAAGTGAAAATTATTTGAGATATAAGTAGTTTAGAAGAGAGATCAAAGTTGAGATTTCATAATAGTATAGACAGTACCTGGGATCTTCTTTGGGAAGACACAACTGTCTCTTAGTACCCTGTTAATAAGGGCAATGCTTTGGTGCGGGGCAGCCCGAGCCTTTGCAATCATGATCTTGCTGGGGACCACCGTAGATACTGAATGTTGAGATTTCCAGCTCTGATACCTTGAAGTAGATACTTTTCCTAAGTCTTGACTTCCGTGAAAAACTGCGTCATGAGAAGGTCACTGGAAGATTATGTGCTAATCCATGCACTATTTCCAGCACATACCATACAAGGCACTTTTCTTTGGCTTGCTTCCCCTATAGCAGCCCCCCTCTAGTTAAAAGTGCTGTGATTGTTGTGGTTACAGGGCTGGGGCCCTTTCCTTCAACCCTTGGTCCTAATAGCAAGGGGAACTTACTAAGTTGCCAAGCACAAATGGTATAGACCACCCTGGTTTGGGAGAAGATGCTCCTGTTCCCTTCCCAGGGAAACAAGGAACAAGAACAATTGGAAAGTTTTAAATTTATGCTTTAAAAAGAAAATTAAAAAGCATTTTTTTTTCATACGATTCCCCTTTTCCTCCCGATAGAAGTGATTATTGCAACAATTCATAGGAAAGACAAAGACCCTTTGTCTGGTTGCTGAAGCAGCCACTATTAACTTACATGCATTTTCTGGAGTATTGTCGGGAAGAGGAACTACATGTGGCTACTGCGCACTTGAAAAGATGCTGGTTCAAGCTGGGATGGGTTGTCAGAGTAAACTACCAGATTTCCAAGACTTATCAAGAAAAAGGAGAGTAAAAATCCTTCCTTAATTTAACAATTGTGTTGAAATTGTGTCTTTTTTCTTGAGACACACACACACACACACACACACACACACTGGTAAAATATTTTAATTGACCTATTTTTTTCTTAAGATGCATATTAGAAAATGTTTCTTGCTGGTCATGGTGATGCATACCTTTAATCCCAGTACTTGGGAGGCAGAGGCAGGTGGATCTCTGTAAATCTGAAGCCAGCCTGGTCTACACAGGGAGTTCCAGGTCAGCTAGGGTTGCATAGTGACACCCATATCTCAAAATGAAAAGAAAATTTTCTTTTATGTCTTATGTTTATAATTTGTATTATATGTTTTTATTATATTATTGTATTATATTTTTCAGGGTCATGCGCATGCTTACCAAGGGGTCTACCATGGAGTTACAGTTTTAGTTGTGTGAGTTCTGCTTTGTTTATGGTAGTCAAAGCTGCTTTAGAGTTATAATATGTATCTAAAAGGTAAATGAAATCCAAGTTTATATTTATTCTAAATAATAATGTTTGGCTACTTTTCCTGAGGCACAAAGGCAGTTTTACTCTTTCTTTTTTCTTGAGACAGAATCTTGCTGTATTTCTGAGGTTAACCTAAAACTTGCTATGCAGCCTGGGATGGACTTTAACTCCTGATTATCCATCCTCCTGTCTCAGCCTTTTGGGTGTTGATGTTTATCAGTATGCCCATGCCTGGCCGATGTTTATCATTTTTAATGGCTATGTAATATGACCTTGTGTCTTAGTCATAGTTCTGTTGCTGTGAAGAGACACCATGACCGCGACAACTCTTATAAAAGGAAGCATTTGATTGGGGTTTGCTTACAGTTTCAGAGGTTTAGTCTGTTATCGTGGCAGGGAACACGACAGCGTGCAGGCAGACCTAGTGATGGAGAAGAAGCTGAGAGTTCCGCATCCAGATCCACAGGCAGCACTCCAACTCTAGGCTTGGAATGGGCTTTTTGAAACCTCAAAGCCCACCCCCAGCGACATACAAGGCCACACCTCCTATTCCTTCTAAATAGCGCCACTCCCTGGAGTCTAAATATTCCAGTCTATGAGTTTACGGTGTCTATTCTAATTCAAACGGCCACATCCCACTGCCTGGCCTCCATAGGCTTGTAACCATTTCATAGTGCAGAAACACATTCATTCCAACTTCAGAACCCTCACAGTCTCTTACAGCCTCGTCCCTGTTTTAAAGTTTAAAGTCTCTTCTGAGATTCATGGCAGTCTCTTTATTGTAGCCCCTATAAAAATCAAACTCAAAAACCAGATCACATACTTCAAACATGCAATGATACAGGATATACATTACCATCCCAAAAGGGAGGAAAGGGACCATAGTGAAGAAATACTGGATCAAAACTAATCTGAAAACCAGCAGGCCAAGCTCCAAACTCTGCGTCTCCATGTCGGATGTCAAAGCGCTCTTCAGATCTCCAGCTCCTTTCAACATTGCTGACTGCAGCACACTTCTCTCTCTGGGGCTGATCACACTCCCTGTTAGCAGCTCTCTTCAGCAGGAATCCCATGACTCTGGCGTCTCTAACATCTTGGGGTCTCCAAGGCAATCCAGACTTCTCCTTCACAGCTTCATACAATGGCCTCTCTGGGCCTCCATACAGGAACACCCCTAACACACACCTGGTCTCAGCAGTCTCCTTAGTCTTGGAGGAATATTTCACAATCCTTTTCTTGTATCCTTGACTCCAAAGCCAAACCACATGGCTGAAACTGCCAGTTTCTTCTGGTTGCTGGGGGTGGAACTTGCTCCCTCACCTTCATTTCACCAGCTCTCTGTTTTCCATGGTTTCCTTCACTCCTTAAGCTTGTTTAAAGAATTCCTTTTCACAAGGTTGAAGCTTAGCTGGATGGGGTCTGGCCCTGAGGTCACTGCTCCCTTTACCCCATTTGGCATTAGGCTTTTCTTTAAACTTTTAAATCTACACGGGCACTGGTTTTAGCTCTATTACACTTCCTGGTTCTCCTTTTCTCCTCAAACTTTTCATTTTGTATTTTTCCTTCCTCAGCTTGCTCTTCTTCATTATAGATTTGCATAAGAGTGACCATTAATAACCACATGACAAAGTTAATACTACGTTGTTTTGAAATCTCCTGTAATGCTGTTAATTCGAAGCCCTACAAGGACAGAAAACAGCTACATTCTTCACCAGAATATTACAAGAAGGCTCCCTAGGCCATTTCCTAGTATGAAACCTCTTGAGCTGCTACATTGCTCTACATAGCTCTCAGTACTTTTGCCTTCCACACTCCTATGAGTCCTCCTTAAAGTATTCAACTACTTTCCTAATCCAAAGTTCCCAAGTCCACATTCTGCCAACAAGCAGCATGATCAGGCCTGTCACAGCAATACCCCACTCCTGGTACCAACGTCTGTCTTAGTCAGTTTTTTATCGTTGTGAAGAGGTGCCATGATCACGGCAGCTCTTATAAAAGAAAGCATTTAACTGGGGCTAGCATTTTTAAACCTTTATAGGTTTAGTCCATTGTCATTATGGCAGGGGACATGGTGGCATACAGGCAGACATAGTGCTGGAGAAGGAGCGGATAGCTCTAGATCCGGATATAGAGTTATCCGCTCCTTCTCTGATGTGGGAGAAATATTGTAATTTATAATCTCACAAAATATCTAAAAGTCCTGAAGAACGTGAGTCACTGAGCTGAGCAGAAGTTTCAAAGCCGAATAGAAAGCGTTGAGAGCACAGGCACTTTGTCTTCTGTGTATGCAATTAGTGGCCAGATGTGTATATTTGGAAAATTGCTCTCCTTGAAAACGTGCATTGAATCATATGTTCACGATCCTCAACTTCCCCAAGATGGGATTTGGCATTCTGTGGTCACGAAGCAAATGTCATTGGTTTAGTTCAACTTCTAACTACAATCCTCCATTCCTATTCTAGGCCATGACTCTTTTTGACAAGGAACCACCTTTACCTTAACCTTATCTCCTGCTGTACTTGGGTCAGGTGTTGGCTCAGGTCTCCAGCAGAAGGCCAATCTATTTCCTCTAAGAAATTTCTTCTTAGACTTGCCTAAAACTATAAAGTGGGGAGTTCCTGCCAGTAGATGGTGGTGGCTTGAATGGGGATGGCCCCATAGGCTCATTTTTATACCCGGGCCCCGGTTGGCAGAGCCGTTTGGGAAGGGTTAGGAGGTGTTGATGAAGGGTGTGTCACTGGGGTGGGCTTCGCATCATTCTCAGCCCACTCCCTGTTCCTCATGCCTGTGGGTCAGATCCAAACTCTCAGCTACTGCTCCATTGCATGGCTGCTTTCCTGCGGCCAATGCTTCCTGCCATGATGGTCACAAACTCTGTTACCCTCTGTATCCATGGTCCCCATTCAAATGCTTTCTTTCGTAAGTTGCTTAGGTCATGGTGTTTATTTTGTTACAGTGGTAGAAAAGTGATCAAGGCAGTAGATAATGGCGTTTTTCTTTTCTCTTACACCACTCAAAGGGTTAGCATAGTTGGAAGTTGAAATAGCAGGGAAACAACCTTGGTGGATGTGAAAGTATAAAGCAGCCTTGTTTTTGACTTCGAATGGCTCCCATAATTTTGGTCATGTATATATCCCTGCCTTTGTAAGGTCACCCTGTGTCAAAGGCATGATCTTTCAGTCCCGTTGGACTTACAAGTTCTCATTAAGCTTCTCACTAAGACTTTACAGATCTTTTCATGGTGAGAGAGGAGGGATAGATGTGAATCTTCACACCTCGCATGAGACTGAGCAGAGCAGGCCTTGGAAAACAGCAACAGTAAACCAGGGAAGAAAAATTAGCAATGGGATCAGTTTCACTCTTCAGAGAAGCTAATAGGCATCGTGGTATCCATCCGAAGATTTAGAGCATCTTTTCTGTGTTCACTTGGGCAAACTAACGCAGTACAGTATCTGCGTGAGCATAGAAGCCAGCGTGAGAAACAGGACCAGCTGGCTGTCAAAGGGATCTTCTGACCTTGAGTTCTTTTGTTGTGTGAAGTTTGTATTAAGGAAGTATTAGGGCAGCAAAGGAAGATAACTGCTTGACCTCATCTCATCAGACTTAATCGCCTTCTCAATTTGCCTCTGCTCCCTAGTGAGGGCTGATGTTTATTTGTAAAATAAGGAAAACAAATGTCTACTCAGTCTGAAACTAGTGTTTCTTTGCTATCAGTCTGTTTGCCCTGTGTGTACATGTTTGACTGAAACAAGCTTTGTGCACCAAAGCAATGGCAGTGCTTTTAAAATGTGATTTTTAGGATCTTGTACATTTTAGATCCTGTACATCCAAATAAACCATTTCTCTGAGGCTGGCTGCTGAGGGCAGAGGCAAAGGATTCAGCCCATCTGTACTGCCTCTGACACTGGCCTCACACCTGATGATGCGCTCTTTAGATTCTCATCTCTGCTGGCAGACACCATCGTGCTTGAATGACAGGCTTTCTCTATACAAAAGACAAAAGTTGTTTAAAAATAAACCGGAGAGGACAGGGATTTTCTGATGTACCGCCATTCTCGGTGATGTGTCGCCCTGGGGGTTAGTCTCTTAGATTTATTTTTGTGTATTTGTGGGTGGGGACTGGCACTTGTGTGGAGGTCAGAGGACAACTTTGCGGAGTTCTCTTCCATCTTTACTTGGGCTCCAGGGAATGAACTTAGATTGTTAGACTAAGGTTGAGCAAGTGTTCTACCCACTGAGCTGTCTTGCTGGCCTTGGATGCCAGTTTTGTTTGGCTTCTTTCTAGCTGTGATTGTGCAGTCACTGTTAACTTTGAATGTTCTCAGTGTCCAATAACCACAGAGCATCGACGGGGAACACTCATCTGGATATAGCAACTGTGGTCTATGGACTCAGATTTAGAAACTCACAGAACTGTGTTATATTGATTTATGGTCCACTTAAATTTATGTATAAATACAAATAAGTTAATTCAGGGGCATAAAGTTACCCACAAGTATAATGGCATTAATAAATATCTTATGATTTAAAAATCAAATGGAAAGACTTTCTACCTGGTACCCTAAAATGGTCTTTGAAAAGATGAAGGGACATCCCTGTCATGCCAGCCAGGGAGTCTGGTAGTGAATGTGAGTGAAAGCAAAGTAGGAAAGGAGGCTATAGAACAGCATCAGTCACATCGGCCATAAGGAAGTCACTCGGGTGTCCTTTGCAAGGACAAACAGACTGACAAGATGCAGCAGACAGATACAACGGGATATAATCAGCTTTGAGCAAAATCTGACACATTCTGCACCAAGATGTGCTTGGGGAGAAAGTGGAATAAGCCAGTTATGAAAAGATGAATATAGTATGAGTCCACATAGTATATGAGGCCTCTAGAATAGTCATAGTCATGGAGACAAAGTGGAATGGTGTGGTCACTGGAAGGGGAGGAGAGAGTTTAATGGATTCAGAATTTCACTTTTGCAAGGTGAGTGTGAAGGTTATAGACAGTGGTGACAGTTATAGACCACGTGCATGCTACTGAACTTTGCTGTAAGCCCTGAATAAAAATCTATGTAATCTTTGGAGGATTGTTTGGGGAAAGTAACAGGTGAACTGTCTTAGGTAATGATGCCATGTCTTTAGAACATGTCACCTTGTTGGAAAAGCCACATTCTAGGACAATGGCTCTCAGCTTTCCTGATGCTGCCACCTTTTAAAACATTTCTTTATGCTGGGTGACCCCCAACAATAAAATTATTTTCATTGCTGCTTCATAGCTGTAATTTTGCTACTGTTATGAATCATAATGTAAACACCTTTGCTTTCCTATGGTCTTAGGTGACCCCTGCGAAAGAGTCATTCCACCCTCAAAGGGATTGAGAGCCACGGGTTGAGAATCACTAGTCTAGGTTAAGACAGTGTAGGTCATCCTGAAGGCCAGGATGGGAGCTCTGGATGTTTATCCATTATGTGCTGGGTGGCCAGTCTTCAGGTGAGTGTTCTAGCCTCACAAAGCACCAGTATCATGGAGAAACTTCGTGGTTACAATGTGCTTGCCTTCTTTCAGGCATGCAGAGAACAAAGACTTCTGAGGCTCTGGCTTGGAGGCCTAATAGTCACCTCAGACCTGCAATGTTCAGTGAGGCGGGCCGCCTAGATACAGTCATGTTGACATGACTGTCTGGTTAAATTTAACTGTTCCTGTGACATAGCCTGTGGTCATCCGAAAAGGGATCTCAACTGGGGGTGTAGGAGGCCACTCTGGACGGCACTATCCTGGCACAGGTGGTCCAGGCTGCTTAAGAAGCTCCTCAAGCCTGAGTGAGCTAGCAGGCAGTGTTTGCCCGTGTTTCTGCCTCAGCTTCCTGCCTTGACTCTCCCACATGACAAACTGTAATCAAGAAGTGTAGATCCGTTCTTCCCCTAAGTTGTATCTGATCATAGCAACAGAGCAAACTGAAATGGTTCCTCTTAGTGTGTGGCTATTAGGGATAGAAGGGCACTTTAAGATCTAGGCTCTCCTGGAACTAGCTCTTGTAGACCAGACTGGCCTCGAACTCACAGAGATCCGCCTGCCTCCGCCTCATGAGTGCTGGGATTAAAGGCGTGCGTCACCAGCTCTAGCCTCTATTCTTAGCAAGCTTAAGGTATTTATATAGATGGGGGTCTTTAGGGATTGGCCTAAGAGCCAGTGTTGGGGATCCAGAAAAATTCTCAGTATGCCATGACTCTGGGTGCCTGGTTTTCATTCAGCAGGAGAGAGGGTGCATTTCCTTCCGTGCTAGTGCTATCAGTCAGACGTCATGCTCTCTGATCTATTCCTGTCTGCTTGCCTTGGCCATGGATTGAGTACCCTTTCTTAATCTCTAGTTCCGTTTTAGGATGGCTCCATCATTCACTGTTGTGACTGTCACAGAAAATCAAAGTTCTGAAGCTTTTGTAGAAGGCAGCCACTTTTTCCCCTCAAGATTGAACCCAGGACTTTGTACTCTACTATGGAGTCATATACTCAGCTGAGAGAATCTTCTTGCTTGGCAGCTTGTGAGCAGGTCCTACCCCAAATCTAGGAGGCTTGCCCTCGCAACCCCTTTGGCCCAAGGGCCGAGCTGATTACTGTGATGGAGAACTATGTTCCTTTATTGAGAAGCATGGGTGTTGCTAGTACCTGAGATATGTTTTCCTAGTTGGGCATATCAACGTTATCCAGAAAGTAAATGAAAACCAGACTAGGATCTGGGAGATTGGCCCTAGACTGAATTGTTTCTTATTTATGGAATGTATATCCTTCTGCCTTAGTTTGAAACCTGGTATCTCCTATAATCTGTTTCCACTCCAAATGCTGGTGGGTATTTCTGTCTAGATGGGGAGCTATGACTGCCATTGCCCCTCAGAAATAATGTTGCCACCCCTCCATTTGTCACCACACAGAGTCAGCCCTATTTCTCCTTGGATTTGTTCATCCATTCTTCTAAAGGAGTTCTTCATTATCTCTCTGTTCCCTGGTTGTTCCTCTGCTTCCTCCCTTCTCCATCGACTTGCATTCCTTAACCTCCTGTAATCCGCCCTTGATAGACACTCCAGGGACCATCCGCTGTGCTAATATCCCTGAACTGTGACTGGCAGTGTGTAACCAAACCCCACTCACCAGGCTGGGGTTACACAACACTCAGCCATGTGCACCCTCATTTACTGGGACGAGCGCCGAGGGCATCTGTCTGAATGGTGCTCAGGTTGCAGTGTGAACCATCTCAGGAATCAGAAACTGCCTAAGTGCTGGCCAGAGAATAACGGAGTGTCTGGAGCTGTGAGCAACTCACCCAAAGGCCTGAAACAGTACTAGCCTGATCTGAAATGGCATAGCTGAGCGCCACCCAGATTATCGAGGCTCTCAATGTTTCCCACTTTATCTCATGCAAGAAAAGCAAACACTTGGCTCAGAGCTAAAATTTCAAACCTCACCTTGTGCTTTCTGTGACTTGTCATTGTTGGCTTCCCTGCTGAGCTACATTTAGGCATCTGCAGTTTTTCTGTTAATTTACTGTGTAAGGGAGATGTGCTAAGAGACCATAGTTTTTTGAGTTATTGTAAAAAAAACAAAAACGAAAAAAACCATACGATAGTTAGAATAGACATAGCTTAGGGCACCAAGCCAGGAAAGTTTTGATGGTGTTCATTACTGTATTTTCTGTCTTAATAGCGTATCTAATGGCTGGGAAGTAGATTTGACTCCATTTCAGTTTGGGCTGTGCACTTGGTGACGTATTGTGGACAGCATGAAACTCTGTTTGCTGAGATGACACTTTTAGCTCACAGTGCATGACACAGCCTTATTGCTACAGCTGAGATGTCTTAATTGACTTTGGTGTGCTGGGCAGTGTTGTGTGCCATATCTACCTATGAGACTCTGTTGATGCCAAATGTAGCATAATATACAAAAGGTAAGGTCTAGTCCTTGTACGCAAGGGTGGTAATATCATAAAAGCTATTCAGAAGTAGTGTATGAAGATGATGGCATCTTATCAGTATTCTTACCTTTCAGAGATAACCAGGGTAGGATGTAGCATCCTTCTGGTGGGAGAGTCTGAACTTGACACCCCTCAGTTCGCTTCTGTTGTCTTCTGTGGCCTGCTCTTCCTGCCTAATCCTCAGTGCCTCAGCATGCTTCTCTGCTGCCTCAAGATGTTTAGAAGAATGGGCCCTCTTGACAAGAGCTACAGTTAAGTGGGTGATGTGATCAAGATCTCAAGGGGGCTTTAAAGATGTTCAAAAAGGCTCACTTGAATGGGGCCCACTGTAGCCTGGAAAACTGTCCCTTCCCTCGCCTGGGCCTGAGGACCACCTTAGGAGAACCAGACTCATAGGCTGACAACTTGATTGAATGGGATTGATGGGACAGAGCTGAAGTTTTGTGCAGTTCCTTGAGACCGTGAGAACATTAAATGTTGATACCAAATAATAATTTCCATAAGCTACCATGCTTTTTAAGAAAGAAGGCAGTGATGAGTATCTATAAAAATCTGAATGTAAAAATATTTATACACTATTTATTATATGTAAGAGTTTGCACAATTTTAGAAATGATTCCTCAAGAGCATAAAAGGAATAATATTGGAAGTATGAAAGAGTCTCTTTGCGGGGGTCTGTTCAGGACTATCTCTGATGTTCAGTACTATGCCTTGTTGTCTTGGATGGCCTTAGCTTGAGCTCACTGTAAAGAGCAGAGTTGACTCAGTGCCATTTTGGGTAGGTGGGCAAGGTGGCCTTGTTTCCATAAAATAAAGGATGGCAGCCTCGTGTAAGTAGTTTAGCACATGCTATTCTATTGAGCAGATGTATCAAAGCCCTTTAACCATTCCTTATAAAACAGCACTTTTCATCCTAGAAGGCAGAGTGGTCCTGGTGCAACATGGCTCACGATACCTTCAGATGGAACCAAAGATACACAGGCAAGAAACATCTGCCAATGATTTTTTTTTAAAAGAACCTGGGATGATAAATGATGCTCAGGAATGCACACGTGTTTTATAGGCAAAAAGTAGCTGCTTAAATTGTCGAGACCTTAGAAAAGGAGAGTACTATTGATTTTATGTAGTGTAGTAAGATTGCTATCACCTCCATTTCATTATCTAGACAAAGCTTGCAGGAGTGAGACTGTAGGACGGAAATTCTACAGAGTTCCCCGTGTGCACTCTGGCCAGCGGTGGCTTTTGTCAAGAGGGTTGACTTTGACAGGAGACAGGTGTGGAAGAGAGGATAAATATGAAGGAACCCCCGCCCCCCAACCCCTCAACAGATGTCCTTTGAAGAGAACAAAGTAATGATGATATGGTTTGGGTAAAGTCTGGCTTGTGATGCATTTAGATTTCAGAAATACAGCTAGATGGATATAAGTAACCCCACCCAAAAGAGGTAAACAGCAAACCAGCCAAATAAAAGCAGTAATTTTCGTTCACTATCAGACATTTTACTGTAATGGTCAGACCTGGAGATTTCCAAGGAGAATTTAGGTACCGTGTGGTTTTTGCTGTATTATTGATTTTAGATTTGAGCCCACCATAAAGATATGATTTCCACTGTATTGTTTTCTAAACTGATTTCTTTTTAGGTCAGTCTAACCGCTTTTGATTTCACAATCCTGCAGCAGCCCTTGTGATATGCTACTGTTCTCAGCTTTCCGTGGTACATTTTAAGGGGGGGAGGATCAGTAAGTGATTAATAAACCAATTTAAAGGTAGGTGCTCAGAGCAGGGAGGTGTTTAGACACCACAATATGTACAGATGTCCAGGGAAAAGGAGATAAAAGCCTGTGTATGATGGCAAATGGGAGGGTCCAACAGGAGAGTCTTGAGTTCCAGGCTAGCCTGGGTAACCCAGGGAAACCTTGCCACAAACCCCAAACAAACACAAATGTCTTGGTAGTGTTTCTATTGCTGTGAAGGGACACCATGGCCATGACAACCCTTATAAAGGAAAACACTTAACTGGAGCTATAGAAAGAAATATGAAAAGCCCAGCGTATAAGAGGGACTCAGAGAGAGGCAGATGAGGAGGAGTGATGATGAGAAGAGTTAAGGTTTACTGGGAGATATGGTGGGGCTGATGCTTCCTAGACCCCCTTGGCCATAAAAACGCTCAAGGATGGCCCTGGAAGAGTGGTAACTGCAGTTAAGTTTAGCCAGGACCTGGATTGCTTTGGATGTTGTTCCCCATCACACCCTGAAAGTTGACCAGCTCTAGTTCAAGCATCTCATTAATGGCGAGCCAAGAACCTGCTGAGGTACTGGCGTGATTGTCTTCCCTGAGTCCTCCTGCCACTCTGTCGCTTGACCAGAGCTGTGGCCTGGGTGTGTTCTTCTAGGACCAGTGCCTGATGTCTAAGGCGCTGCTGCTACTGTAGCAGCACCAGGTAACATAAAGGAAGACAAGGAAGGTGCTTTTCCACCTCATGGGTGTGCATCAGTGACTAGGAGGACATAGTTACATTCTATCCTAATCCTGGACACATGGGAAAGGGGAGATGCCCCAGAAATAGCTCAGTGGGTGGCTTCTGGATTTCCCTTTCAGGAAGCACCAGTGTTCTGTTTTAAAAGTAATGCTGCCTGCCCACATGTACTTTTCTGTTTGTTTTCCTTCCTACTTATGTTCTTGTTCACACGAGCCCTGAAAGGCGTAGAGAAGACACAGGAAACGAAACTGTTGGGAGACACTGTAAGATGGACCGAAGCGCAGTCCCTGAAGTTAGAGTTCTAGCAGATGACATCCTGGTGTTGGATCTTACAGGGAATTAGAGGGTGATGGAGAGGTCCCATCATCTGCATGCTTGTGCTTTGTGTGTGTGGGCAGGTATTTCTTGGAGTCAACTATCTGTGTCTAAAAGGAGTTAGTTCCCTATCACTAGTTATGGCGATTTCCAGTTTATTAGCATAGTATCTTTATAACCATGTGAGCTAATTTCTGTAATCTCCCTTTTATTTTATTTAATTTTTTTTTTTAAGTTTTTGAGACAATGTCTCATTCTGTAGCCTAGGCTATCTTAGAACTAAAACTTGGGGCAGTCTGCTTACCTCAGCTTCCCAAATGTTATGATTTGGGCATGAGCCACCATGTCTGATGCCATAATCTCCCTTTGTATATTTCTGAACCCTATTGATTTGGTGTATCTGGAAACCTAGAATAATACAGATATTGGTGCTGAGGTTGAGTTAGTGATATAGTTCAAAGGTTCAAAAACCAAGAGGTCTCACGTTTGAGGGCCGGCAATGACAGTTGAGATGCCCCACCTAAAAGGGGCTGAGAATGGACCCAATGAGAAGATGAGGCAGAAGGAGATGAGAGAGAATGAATTTGCCCTTCTGCCTGTCTGTTGTTTGAGCCCTCAGTGGTTTGGAAAATGCCTCCCTATCTTGGTAAGGAGGGACTCTTCACTCTGGATTCCACTGTAATCTCCTCTATAAACATTCTCACAGACACGCCCAGAAATAACTTATCAGCTCTCTGGGTAGCCTTTGTCCAGTCAGACTGACTCATCCTTAATCATTGCTCGGATGCATTAGGGATGCGTTAGACTCCACCTGCAAGGATACACATTTTCAAAAGTTCCGCCTCACAATAAAAATGTGTGGACGTGAGCTTTCTTGTAGCTGTCTCTATTTCTCTTCCAGTTTTTGCTGCTTCAGTAAGTGTCACAATATAGTGGCACTCAGAGCCAGGTGTCATCCCTGCATTCTTACCTGTGCAACCCCATGGTCCCCCTGGTTTATGGAGTCTGTCTCCTAACTGGTTCCTCACTGCTCCCTTCATCTCCTTCCGGTCATTTCTCTATACAGTGGCCAGATAAGTCCCTGAAGTGTCACATTCTGTCACTTTGACAAGCCGCCTTGCTGGGTCTGCCAGACTGGATAACCTGGCCTGTGTCTCCCCGGCTCACAAGTTCCTGTGGACACTGCCGTTTCCATCGACACCAGCCGCTACCTTGTTTGTTGAACACTACAGGCTTCTTGCCTTTGTCCATCCTTCTCCCTGGATATTCTCTCCCAGGCCTTTGGTGGTTTCTTGTCATTCAGGTTTTTCCTAAGCCACCTCTTCAAGCTGCTGCACTCTCTGGCGTCACTTTCTGTCCTTCAGATGTTTGCTTGCAAAGGCTTTTAGAGAGAAGTGCTTGCCCTGCCCATTTCCGCATCTCTAGTTCCTAGAACATGTCTAACACACAGAAGGTGCTCCGTGAAAACCAGATGCCATGGCTGGACGGTGGTGGCAAGTGCCTTTCCTCGGAAGGCAGAGGCAGGTGAATCTCTGTGAGTTCGAGGCCAGCCTGGTCTACAAGAGCTACACAGAAAAACCTTGCCTTTAACCCCCACCCCCCAAAAAAATCAGATGCCACTCTATAGACTCACTGCATAGAGTTGTATTATAGCTGGCAAAGTTGTCCAAGTCATTTTAGAGATAATTTTGGTATTGATGAGGGAGACACCTCATCCCTGAGTGTGAGAGGCTTTGGTTTCATCTTGACCAAAGCAGCTCACTGTGGTGTGTTCAGAATGTCTCCAGATTCTCATTCTCTAGTCCTGAGCTCTGGTGTAGGTGCTCTTCTCTGGGCCATCAGAGGGGACCATGACAGCTGATAGGTTTGCTCTCACTTCTTCTCTGTATCATGTTGGGGCCTTCTTAGCAAGCGTTGGCTTTAGTGGACACAGGCGTCCACAGCAGGGCCCAGCATGAGTGTCCTTGCTGATTCTGCAGATTAAGAGCACCCTTCTGATCAGGCCCCCTGATTTGTGCGTGTGAACAGGCCCTTGGAAGATGCTCTACTGATGAAGGGTTTTCTAAGTCTAGCTTTGAATGGCTCTTACTGAGGCACTCTGTCAGGTCTGTTTCAAGGGTGAAGTACGTGGAACTGTGTTCGGCCCTTGCTGAGTGGTAGTAGCTCTGGGTGGTCAGTTGTCTTTAAGGACCATCCCTACTCTCTGCTTCAACTTCCTGACAAGACTGACCTCAACAAAACCCTTTCTGTGTAGCTGCCTGCCTCAGGCTGAGACAACACTGGAAGCTACTAGAACTCTGGACTTCCTGACACAGGAGGTGAAGGGTCTTCCAGCGATGCCAGCTGGAAGCCTGCCTGTGGCAGAGCACTGACTCTCAGCATGCGGCTTTACAGGAACTCCAGTCTTCTGTAGTCCTTTTTTTTTCTGAACCGTGTTGTGTTTATCTAGAATATTTTTTCTCTCTCTGTTTCTGCACTCTCCCTTTCAAGAAGATCAAATTGGAGTGTTTCCATAAACCCTCTTTACCACCTCAGCCTAAGGCAGTCTGGTCTCTGATTGGTCTGGGCCCTTACGGTAAATGACCATACTTTACAAGGTCCTTGGCATTTGCTCACAGCCTCTTAGGCCTCCACTCCTGGCTCTGGGCTGCATTTGTCTTTATCTCTCAGCTGTTTCTTCACTTTTACATAATTGTCTTATCTTCTCGACTCCCCCACAAGGGCGGCATCCACGCCAAGGGCCCAGCATGGTGTCTTACAGAACAGGCACTTGGAATACCAGGTCTGGTAGAACTGGTAGCCAAGCAATCCAGTTATGGGATTTCTGGGAAGTCTTGAGGGTCTGGTAGATGCCAGCTGAGGGCAGCCTGCCTGCAAGGAGACAGATGTGGACACAACATGGGGAACAATGTTTTGTAGCTCTTGGCTCCTGAAATAAATGTGAGCAAGAGAGCTGGAGGTGTATTGAACTTCCTGCACACTCCTTCTTCTAGGGCCGAATACAATAGTGCATTTCTCCCCCCGCTCGCTCTTATCTGAGCTCTTGTTCTCACCATTTATAATACAATAGTGCATTTCTCCCCGCACGCTCTTATCTGACCTGTTGTTCTCACCATTTATAATTCAGTCTTCTAAGCCTAAGAAAGCCAGGGAGCAAATGTTAAAGGCTCAGTGTTATTAATGGTACCCTTCGTGTCAGAACATTGGCGTGTGGGAGTCCTGGCTTCCACATCTTTCCATTTGTTCCTTTCTTCACTACGAGACGCTGGGCAAATGGGCAGTTCCTCTGAACCACTCTTCCTGTGTGTTAGGCGGGAACAATGGGCTTTACCTCAGCACCGCTGAGAGTGGGAGTTACATTAAACACTGGCCCCTGTGAGATTCTATGGCCATAAAAGTCAACATGAGTTGTGAATGTGTGGCTGTTGTCTGTTTGCAGATGGTATTTTCAGAGTTGCTGAAGTCCAGGATGGAGATGTGCTTCAGGGATGGCGTTTGTAGGTGTTCTGATTGTAAGGCTGGCACCAGGAAGCCTGAAGCAGAACCTGACAGAGCCTGTCCTCACTGCCCATTGCTGGGCAAAAGTGCTCTTGGATCTTCTGGGCCAGCTATTATGTCTCTGAAACATGTGGGAATGTTTCTGTTAAGTTTTTGATGATTCTTTTTTGTAGTAGCAATAGTAGGGAAATAATAGGGATGGAGTCTAATATATTAGCATTGGATATCTATTAGCAGAGATAGGATTGCTCTGACCATGAATACCAGAAACTTCTTCTACAGCAGTGGTTCTCAACCTTCCTAATGCAGTCCTCATGGTATGGTGACCCCCAACAATAAATTATTTCATTGCTACTTCATAACCGTGATTTTGCTACTGTTATAAATTGTCACGTAAATATGTGTGTTTTCTGTTGGTCTTAGTCAACCCCAAAAGAGTTACTGTTCTACAGTGACATATACTATCCAAGCCTGGTTCCCTGCCCCCACCTTCTAATCACCCTTCTGAGTGGGCAGTCTGGGCCAGCATGTGGGTCCACAGTGAATAAAGAGGGAAGACTCTCTTAACTGTGGTGGGGTGGGTGTCCTGGCTGGAGATGAAGCTCAGAGCTGCATGAGGTCCCAGGTTCATCCACAAAGTAAAAATTAATAGAAAAATTTTCTTCACTGGGAAAGTGCTTTAGTTTCTCTCAGGTTTACAGAAAAATTGCACGAATCATCTAGAAATCATCCTATGTCTTGAATTGGATTTCACGTCTTGGCAAGTCAGTAGCACCCCCTGGTAGTAAAGAACCCAGACCAGGATTACATGTCTCGTCTACTTTATTCTAGAACTTTGTCTAGTTTTTACTCAGCATGGGGGCTTGGACAGTTTTGAAGATTATCGTGTAGTCAGCGTTAGGTTCTCCACTTGAGTGGTATTTCTGGACGATGCCAACTGTTGCAAACTACTGGGTGGTGTGTCAGGTCTAACTTGTCCCTGTTACTGGTGGTATTGACTCTGATCACTTGTGTTAGGCAGGTTTCTCTCCCTGCCTTGTCTTCTGGTCCTCAGTAGGCACTTACTAAAGCAAACTTGTTTCTCTCTGCTGCTTTCTTGTCTCTCTCAGACTTCACAGAAACAGATCTCCCAGAGTGATGGTTACTTGGGGGTTGAATTATCTCCTTCCATCCATTAGAAGGCACATTTTCTCCTTCACATGAGAACTAGGCAGTACCACAAGGGACTTCTTGGATTTTTTCCTGTTTTTAGTGTTACACAGATCTAAATTTTTGGAAGTTCAGTGGTGTGTTTGAGTAGGTATTATGTACTTTTGAACTGTAGGCAGGCTTCTAAAACAGCCTATACTTTGGATTCTGGATGTTTGGACTAAGTAAAATAGCAAGGACAAGAGCTGGATTAGACATTGTGCTACCACACTCCTGCTGTGCTGCTGGAGTGGTGGCTTCCATCCGGGGTCCTGGAGATGCTGTCCTTTGCTATTGATGTCTCTGAAGAGGATGGAGGTAGTGCTCAGGAGGTGGGGGAATGGCTGCTACTGAAATGTTTTTTTCTTTCAGTTTCCTGAAACATGGGAAGCATAGAGAATTGAGGTGTACCCCAGAAAAAGACAACCTGCTGTCCAAAATGCCAGGCATCACAGCTCTCCCTTCTTTTCTTGGTTCCAGTGTAGCTCCTGAGGTCAAGGCCCTCAGTGTGCCTGGTGTGCTGTGGCAGTTAAGAGGGGAGAGAGGCAAATGAAGAGGCTTGGCTCTGATGCTGTTGGAGAGCGTAGTGAAGCCAAGAGGACCCTTCTTAGCTGGCCTGTGCCCTGGGGTTAGTACTTTAATTAGCGATCTATCAGTGCACTGCTGAATAATTTAGAATTAACAAAACCAGCCAAGGCCCCATGTGGCACTTCATATAAGTGCAAAATAAGCACCACAGAACCTTGGCCCTGTGTGAAATTTAACAACTCTCTAATGGTATATTTTATCTCCGAGTTGTTCCTGAACCTGGACTGTAAGCCCCCAGGGCAGCAGTGGCCTTTATGTTGAATATGTAGATTTCTATAAATGATAGGCAAGTGATTTTTGCCTCACCCGTGGGCCAGATGGCAGATGTGCTTGGCTCCATTTATTTTGAGGACTTGAACATTCAAGTTATATATATATTGCTTTAAAAAATGGACGCAGGGAGCCCTAGGCACAGGAGATAATCTCTTGCTTACGGATCATTGCCTGTCTGAGCCTGGGTAGCCATGTAGAGGGCAACAGGGTTTCCTGAAGGGAGATAGGATGGATAGCCTATCGGATTTGGACTTGGGTGGCGGTGGGTGAGCAAAGAGAGGGAGTGTCTCTATGCCCTTTCACAGAACACTCCAGTTCTGGTTTTTGAAGCCATTTGTCTTCTCCACTTCATTTTTCATCTGCTGTAAATTGAGAATCTAGAAGTTGGCCAGTTGCTCAATCATTTTTGGGCTGAGGGGTGGGGGAGCAGGATGTGGAACTGAGGGAGATGAATGGAAGCAGATCCTGGGAATTCTTCATGGCAATCACTTGTGTAGCTTAAGTTGTCCAATTCAGGGTTGGGTGATGGGAAAGGTTGCTATTGGTTCTTGGAAATGTAAAGCATGTGGCCTGTGAGGACACCTGGAACATTGCCACATATACAGGTATACTTAATATAATAATACATAATTTCCAAATTATACACACACACACACACACATACACACACACACACACACGTATATGATGTATCTGTATATGTGAGTAGGAGTCTGTGCATGTAAGGCTAGTGTCTTACGAGGCCAGGAGTGTCCAATCCCCCAAGAACTAAGCTCAAGGTGGCTGTGGTAAGCCACCCGACGTGGGTTCTGGTGTTAGAACATGGGTCCTCTTGCCAGAGCAGTGCACTCTCTGAACTGCTGATGTCATCTCCCCAGCCCTGACATTGTCCCTTTATGTAAGAAGACAAGTACAGCTCGACACAGCAAGGATTCTCCCACGGCAGTGCAGGGGGTTCTTTTGTCTTTGCTTAAACATTGAGTTAGAGCCTTTCTCGGCAGGAGCATACATGCTTGCCGGGATGGCAGCCATGGAAAATGTGCTTCGGGGATGGAATTAAATTTGTTGGTCTTTAATATCCTTTCCAGTGAATGAGCTCTTTAAAACTTTCTTGGCATCTTTAATGTTCACTTAAAAAATTGAAACCATTGATTCAGTGTGTGCATTCAGGACTAGCAGTTCTTTCCAAGAGCAATAAAAGCTGATAGCCGAACTTGGGTTCTGCTGGAAGGTAAGCAGAGCCTACCTATGCCTTGTTACATTAGAGACACCTGGGGAAAAATGGTCACTTCCTTGCTCTCTCAGGTCATGAATCACGGCCCTGTCAGCCCCCAGCTGTAATTTCCTGATGAGCATGTGTGCCTGTGGGTGAGGTGATGGTCCTGGGGCCTGAACACAGGACTCCATCCATGATGAGGATGTCTGCATGCGGGTGAGCGGATGGTCCTAGGGCCTGAACACAGGACTCTGTACATGCTAGGCAAGCACTCTAAACCCTGGACTGACATTCTCATTCTTTTACTTTGAGAAGGGGTCTTGCTATTTTCTCTATGTATCCCAGGCTGTCCTAGAACTCTTGATCCTTTTGCCTCAGCTTCCTGGGTGCTAAAATTACAGATTGTATGAGTTAGAATTTCTACTGCTTGGAAGAGACACCATGACCATGGCAACTCTTATAAGGAAAATATTTCATTGGGGGTGGCTTACAGTTTCAGAGTTTGATCCATTTTCATCATGACAGGAACATGGTGACATCCAGGCAGACGTGGTGCTGGCTACATCTTGATCAGAAGGCAACAAGAAGTATACTCAGTGTCACACTGAGTGAAATAAGTTTGAGCAAGAGAGACCTCAAAGCTTGCATGGACAGTGACAGGCTTCCTCCAACAAGGCCACACCTCCTAATAGTGCCACTCCCTTCCGGGACCTTTTCTTTCAAACTATCACACAGATGTATCATCTTTACACACTTTATCCTACTGATGAATCTCATGAGATCAAAACTCCAAACAGTGAAGTGCCTTCTCAAGGTGGTAGAAATAAAAACAATTGAAAAACTTATTTCATGTACTTTGTCATAACCACGCATGCGTGTGCACATGCGCACACACACACACACACAATGTATATATATTCATTCTTGGTTTGGGGTCAGAGTCACACTATGTAGCTCAAACTTTGGCTTCTCCTGTCTCAGCCTCCTGAGTACTGGGATTGTAGGTGTGTCCCACCATGTCTGGTGTGTATAATTTTATAATTTGTAAAAATTCCAAAATCCTAGAGAAGGTGCTTAAAGAAAACTATATTAGTCAATGATTGAGATATATTAGGTTAGTTGTTTGTTTTTAGCTTGATATTTAAATAAAAATTCCTTCTGCCCCATTTATAGGGCTTACCTAAAAAACAAACAAACAAACAAAACAAAAACAGTATGTACAGGGCCAAGCACCACACAAACACTAGGTTGGCAATTTCAGAAGATAACTGGGGCTCCGTTATCAGTATTTATGAAGTAGAACACTTGGGGATCTAGGGTGAATCCGTGGGACAAATTCAGGAAGCTGTGCTGTTGGGCGGTTAGAGAGCTGGTCTATAATGTATGTGGCTGGGGTCCCAAGGCCAGGATGCTGCGGATGACAAGGACACCCACACAAAGAACCCCACCCATTCATTCTGCTGTGATCCCTCAGGTAACAGGCAAGAGGAAGACAGCAGAGACAAGTGTTTGTGCACTTGATTGTCCACAAGTATCTCAACTTCAAGGTTGAGGAATGACCCCTGGAGCCACCTACCTGTCTACGCAGCAGTACTGGTAACTTGAGGGAGCAAGAGTCTGGCGAAGGAGAATTGGGCTAGTTTGACTTTCTGAATTTGAAATTTGAAATTTATGCCCTGGCAATGGTGAAGCATGCATGGGCAGCCTGTATATGGTGCTTCTGTTGAACTTGTCTGTGTTGGGTTTCATGGTCTAAGTTGATGTGGATGACTGACCAAGTCTCTTCCTCGGTTTGAATTTCTAGCCAGGCTATTTTCTTGTTTTGCTGGGGCTGGACCCCAGGGTGTGGACATGGTAGGCAAATGCTCTACCTGGGTTACATCTGCAGCTCTAGCTGGTCACAGCAACATCTCTTTTCCTGTGTTGGGAGCTAGTTCCTGTTCACATCTACATATCTAGGGCCACCTTTGGCTGCTTGTCACCCTTCTGCAAGGCTGATGCCTTGTCTAGCATAGCATAGACATCCCACAGCTCCCCAAGAGCTGCAGGCTCTTCTGGAAAGAAGGGACTGTGAAGAATTCCCACAAAGCAGGCTGCCTCTGGTGGTCATGCTATCACTGGGTAGATTCCCAGTCTCCACACTTTAACCCAGGTTCGGGTTAAATGCTTTCTATTTCCTCCCTTAATAAAAACCCAATTTTAGTGTGAAACCCTGTCATTTTTATTAAACAGATCTAATTCCACGAGAGGCACCGAGTCCCAGATTCCTCGCTATAATGTGTGCAAGTGGGTGGGGGAACACTACAGACGTCTTGCTCGATGGGCTCTGTTGCAGGAATGTGGTGTCCTCTTGTGACTGCACAAAGCAGGTGGATGTGCTAGCAGCTGTGCGCCCACGCAGCTCGGCGGGCTGGGGTGTAAGGCCTGCTTAGAGAAAACCACCCGTGCTAAGACATACGCTTAAGAGGCACATCTGAGGCCTGGGATAAAGGGGAAGTGGAGGTCTAAAGAGCTAATCTGCCAGGAATAATAGCATGCTGCCAGGTACAATTTCAGCACTTGGGAGGCAGAGGCAAGAGAATTGTCACACGTTCGAGGCCAGCCTGGTCTACTCAGCGAGTTACAGGCCTGCCAGGGCTATATAGTGAGATTATCCTCCCTGCTCCAAATGACAAATAAGCCCCTGGCTGGGTAGAGGTACTCCCTGAATTAGCCAACCAGACTATAAAGTCCATGAAGGGTCGCTTTGGCTTTACGTTCTGCTTTGCAACTGGCACTGAAATTCTTCTTGTACCTTCAAGCAGAAAAGGACGTTTACATTTTCTTAAATTTTTCTTTGGCTTAGAATGTCACACCTCTAATGACTTGGACTGTTTTTTTTTAAAGAAATATTTGCATTTTCTTTAAATGGACTCTTCCTACTTACAAGGCTAAAATACAAATCTTGTAGAGTGTAGATCTGGATAGGATGTCTGAGTTCATATTGTCTGTTTGGGGTTTTCAGAGCAAGTTAGAGTCATGACTGCTTTTCTCCTCTCTCCAATGCAGTGGTCCAGGCTGGGGTCCTAAGGTCCCAGGCAGGCACAGCAGTGCTGACTGTAGAGTGCTTGTTCATCCTGCTGCAGCCTGAAAACTCTGGTTTGTGAGACGTGCCTGGTCTCGGCTGAATGGAGCTGTTTCTGCTCAATTTACTTTTAGAAGGAGGCTCTGGAGGGCCCTGTGCCTCTGCCATTGTTGGAAAGGCACACACATCGCTATCAGAAAAGCAGTGCAGAGTTTCCCACAGTATCTAGCACCCGGGCTGCCGGTGGGTCCTGACCATCAGGAAATTGGATAGGTGGGGAAACTAAGCCTGTGTTCCCCAGGAGAGCTGTGCTGGGTTTCTGCCTGAGCTCTTGCCAGGGATTTCCTCTCTTCCTTGCCTAATGTGGCAGGTTGGAAAAGATCTTGCTCATGAAGGCTGCAGGCCTGGGCCATTGCCATCATGAAGGGGAAACCCCAAATAGGAATAGCATCCCAGCTTGTCCAGCTCCAGGGAGAGTGGAGGGCAAGTACAAGGAAAGAGGCCAGCCTGAAACAAGAGGTCATGCTCTCTGCACAGTGAAGGTTCTCCTCATGGCTTCCCTCTCTGGGGAGGTGTGAGGAGGTCTGGGAAGAAAAGGAAATTGTAGCTGGCTGAGTATTTCATTCACTGTCCGCACACAGTCTTGAATCATCTTGTGTCTTGGAAAGCTGACAGCTTTGGTAGCAATTCATTTCCGAAGATCTGCTGACTGTTCCGCATTCCACAGAGCCATTTTCATTAGCTGCAATTGCATGAACACTGCACAAAAAATTGTTGGCATATGAAATACGAGCCTATCTCCAGTTTGTAAGAGACAGGCTCTCCCAGGGGCATATTGCTTCACTGATGGCTGCTGCTCTTGGTACTTAAGAATGGGAGAGAGAGGCTTCCCCATCAGGGCTTGGATGGGTGGAGAGGTGCCAGCTCTGTGGCTTGTGCAGCAGGAGGACTCTGCTTCTGGTGCATCGGGATGTTGTGGACACTTCTGGGCTACAGGTGGTGTTGCCTCAGGAAGCTTGCCCAGTGCAGCACTAAGGTGCCAGAGGACGCTGTGGATGCTGGATGGTTAGAGCTGATGGCATCAGAGAGCAGCACCCTGAAGGGATTGTGTGTTGGGGGTTAATGTGATGTGGTTGAGGTCCCAAATTGGGGTTTAAAAAGTGCCAGTCTTCTCGATCTTAGAGTCTGGTATTTGCTCACCTCCCTGGAGCAGTTTTCTAGAGAATGTGTACTTTCAAGGCTGTTTACTTCTCGTGGTTGCATTGCTAAAGTCTGGCCATGGGAGTCCTGTGATGTATGACCAAGATGCTTCCACCATATGCTCACATTTGGTAAGACCTTGCTCTGGTGGGGAAGGAGGGATTGCTGAGGCCTCTGAAGGTTGTTTTCCTTACACCACTCTGGTACAGCACGTTAAGCTGCAGTGATGCATTTTGGAACCTGGTTAGAAGATAGGGTTTAGGCTGAGTAGAAAGGCTGTTGCAAAAGAAACCCTTTTCTTATATAACACACACACACACACACACACACACACACACACACACGGATTTGAAAGTTTCCCTAGGTTATTTGGGGGTTCCCATAGGGTCCTTTTGGCCAATAACTCAACTAGATGCTACCTATTCCTGGCACTTGACATTTTACTTGGTGAAAAATGTCTAGTTGGGTCATTGTCTCCCCTGCTATTGGGAGACTCTATTTAGATTTATTTCCTCTATTTATAAATTTTAAGAAGTTTCTGTAGTAGCAGGTTTTCATATGACTTAGTAGGCTATCGGTCACTTTCCACAAACTGATGCTAAGGACCTATTGCTAAAGACATCATATACATATTTCATTGAACATTGAGGAGTTGAACTGGTGCCTAGTTAAAGCTTTTACTCCTATTAACTAGTATTTCTGGTACTGGAAGTTTCTCTCTACATTATACTAACCCAGCTACAATCCCTGTGATATATGACAGTGACCCATCTGCATGACATGCTGGTGCAATAGTGGTACAAATATTGTAGGACTAACCAACCACTTTCTGATCAGATTTAAGTCGCACGAGATGGAATCCACCTGACACTACTCGGGTAGCCAAGAACTGATAGGCCATGGGCCTAGGGAAAAAAATGCTATTTTTCTGCTAACGGAACATAGCAATAAAATGACCTCTAGTAATGTTCTAGTAATGTTCTACTGTACCCAGTACAGTACAGTACAGTACAGTACAGATCAGTGTCTGGCTCAGCCATCATTAGAGAAGCTTTCTCTTGTAGTCGATAGGAACCAGCACAGACCCACAAGTGGCAGTGTGCAAAGAGTGAGAGATTTTAGGACACTTAGTCCTAAATGGGATGTCTTCATCAAACCCCTCCCTTCAGAGCTCAGGGATCTGTGTGGAAGAGGAATTGGAATGATTGTGAGAGCCATAGAGGCTGAGTGATAGCAAGGAGACGGTGCCTTCCAAATACAACAGGACAGATGAACATGGGAACTCACAGAGACTGTGGCATCATGTGTAGGGTGGGCCTGTACAGCTTTAGTCCCTGCAGGATGGAACTGAGACGGTGATGTGTATACAAACTCCTATCAAGAGTTTATCTCCTATTGACATCACTTGCAAAGGGAAATTCAGTTTCTCGGATGGAGTCTCACTGGGTACATTAACCACACTTAAGGGAGGCTCATTGCCCAGCACTAGAGGGCCAAGACAAAGTGGATACAATGATATTTTTGCAGACATTTTTGTCTTTTACTGCTTTGGACATTCTTACCTTACTGGTCCTTTGCCAATATAATGATATAATTTCCAATTTTGTGTTTTTGTTGGTTTGTGTGTGTTAACGTTTTTTTTTTTTTTGTTTGCCTGTTTCTAAAGAGAGAAAGAGAGGGTGTGGAGTTGGCTAGGTGGAGACGATCTGGGAGGAGTTGGGGGAGGGAAAACTGTAATCTGAATAGATTGTATGAATTTTTTTTCAATAATAAAAAAATAGTCTCCTTGACAGAGCTCCCATTGGCTATCCTGTGCTGGTAACATTGCTGAAAGAGCAGCTATTGGCTGTTGGCAGTTGTGCGGGTGCCTATGTACTGATTTCCATAAATTTAAAAATAAAACAAAGGAAACTACCAAACCAGTTTAGCAAAAGGCAGTGACCTTCCTTGGCTGGCTTCCCTGGCCTCTTGTTTCCTGCATGGGGCATCTTTGACTTCTTGATAAGTTTCACGCTATTTTTCCTCTGGAAACTTCTATTTATGCCTTCAGTTGGATTTTCACACCCCTGGCTCCCTTTCATGGTAGCAGAGGATATTCTTCCACCCAAGAGCTCTGCCTTTCAGTGTTGAGGACCTCGGGTCATTTGGTCTGGCCTCCTCTTACTCCATATGGGGACGCTGTCTAGAACCTAAGGGTACTTCCTAGGGGTCACTGATGTTCCACTCCAGGGTCAGAGGGAAAGAGCAGCAGCAGGTTGCATCTGGGAGGTGTAGCATCATATGCACTTCCTGTAAGCCGTGTGCATATGTGTGTGTGTGTGTGTGTGTGTACATGAGCGTGCAACAATGCAATAATGGATGCTTTTTATGCAGTCTGGGACTGTGGAATGGTGCACACTTACA
This sequence comes from Microtus ochrogaster, assembly GCF_000317375.1. Lineage (NCBI taxonomy): Eukaryota > Metazoa > Chordata > Mammalia > Rodentia > Cricetidae > Microtus > Microtus ochrogaster. The sequence goes on from NC_022020.1 coordinate 58,741,739, forward strand.
CCTTGAGTAGGTTCTCTCAACTCGATTGGCATCACCCAGTTGGTCTCTCACAGGCATGCCCAGAGGCCTATGTCTTAGGTGATCCTAGATACCATCAAGTTGGAGATCAGGGATAGCTATTACACTTGGGGAAGACTAAAATGTCTATCGTGTTGGAGAATAATAAACTAAGTAAATGTTAGCTGGTCTGTAGAAGGAGAGCTTCGTTCCCCATATTTCTGTAGAGAACGATGCTGCGTACCTCTTTCCATACTTTCAAATCTTTCAGCACTATTGTCCTCTGTGCCTTTGGGTCAGGTAGCTGTTGAAGAGTCTGCTCCTCAGCCTCTGTAGATGGCAGGCACTCTGTAAATAGCTCCATCCTCTACTCTAAGGTAGCAATGTTACAGTCAATACAAATGCACATCTCTTTTGAAAAAAAATTCTTCTTAAATGTCATTCATGTATGCAATGAAATGTGTCTACCCCCCATTTACCCTTCCAAATTTTCCTGTATCCTCCCACAAAACATACCCTTGCAAATTTCATGTCTCTACTTCCTTCTGATAATCCACTAACCCCAATCAGTGCGGCCCTTATGTGAATGGATGTGTTTCTTGGTTTTCTGCCTCTCCTTCTGAGGTGTTCCTTGAACTTTGCAGGGGGCCCGGTTTGATAAAGATGCTCCATTTAGAGTTAAACACTGCCTCATCTCCTTAGCACCTTGACCAATTGTGTGCCTCTGCATTGACTGCTGCCCATAGCAGAACCAGGACTAAGAGTGGTCCAGGCCTATGGGTATAAACAGATTTAGAAAGCAGTTAGACGACATGGCCTTTGAAAAAAAAATAACAATAGCAGGTTCTACCCTAGGACCCATGACCTCCTCAGCCGTGGGCTTTGGCCAATTATACAGGTCCAGGCATGAGATTCCCCCCTGTGCACCAGGCTCAAATCCAATCAGAAGTCAGTCAGGTACCTAGTAACAGTCACAGTGCTATTGCACCACGGTGGGGGGTGTCCATCTTGCTGGCAGGTTAGGAGATAGAATGCAGAGTTCAGTGCTGGGTAAGACCTTTGATATCTCTCCTCACTGGCAGTCTGCAGAGCACATTCTAGTACTTTTGAAACTAGTCAGCAGGGAGGAAGTGTCCTGGTCAGTTCGAGATTGATTTCTGTGTCTTGTAGCCAAAGTGAAATTCACTTTTCTGGATATGATTTTTACAGATCTTCCCTTGGTTCCTGCGGTTTGGTTAACCTGACTTGGAGCTTGACTGTGTTCTTAGGGTCTGTTTTTCTTTAGAATGGTTGCAACCGTAGACAAACCTGCCCTACTTCTTGGTGAGTTTCCTCAGCGTAATGAATTCAAACTTTTGCTTCTCATGACTCTTGATCTTCATGCAGGAGATTAGCTATGGAGTTGACGATGCTCTGTATAGCAAATGCCCACTAATAATGAAAGCGACAAACATAGCAATGTAGGACATTTGTAATCTGAAGGACTCCGTGGCCATCCACAGATACTATCATTCTGACCTAGTCATTGAGTGCTTGGCCAGTTTCTGCACATGCAAGATCATTGATAACTGCAGGTCCTGCTTTTTTGAGGAGGGATGGTAACCGGGCAGTTCTTGGATCGGGGGCAGGGGACTGGCACTCTCTCTGCAGAGCTCTCCTTCACAGACTCCCTCCTTGTAAACGTCTCCTTGGGCCCTGTGTGTGTTTCTCTTTAAAAGGTGAGGTTTTTGACACAGCTGATTTTGAGTGCTCTTCACAGGTAGTTTCGGGTTGTAGGAGTCTGTGCTTCTCTGTGTACTGATGGGGTGTAATGGAATCTAAGTCCATAAGTGGTACTGATACAAAGGAGAATATAACTGTGGGTCCTAAGGGTCAAGAGGAACTCTGCCAACAAGGATAGAAAAACAGATGAGATGTCTAGAATCTGTCCCAGTGTGGAAGATGGAGTTTCATCTGTGGAGCTGGGGTGTTAACGTGTCAAAGGGCAGGCATGTAAAAGTGGTCAGAGGTTCCAAGCAACATTAATGTGAGAATATTGAAGAAATCAGACATTTTATTCTCACCTTTTCGTTATAACTACTTCCCTGTAATATGCCAGCCACTGTTTGTGCATTTAGTGTGTGATCCCAAGAAGATGCTGTATCAAACAAATACAACATCCTTATGGATGACTCTGAACTTACTTCAGGATCCTTCCGAGCTGGCAAGTCATGTTCTCAACTAAATGGCCCCATGTTCTCATCTCCACCAGGATTATATTTCTTCTGCGCTGTTTCCTTCTTTGAAATGACAGCACAGGGCATGTGAGCTTTCTCTTTTATGTGTAATTAAAACCCCCAATGGACCTGTGGCGTTCTGCTGAGTTGTGAGGGACCAAATAAGAGAACTTAAAACATCAGTTCACACCTTTTACCATTATCTACAAGTGCCCACTCTAGACTGCATTAGGCACTGTGTGTGCCCCTGGAACCACGGGGCACGGTTTCTCACCTTACCTGGTTGTAATCTAGTGAGAGACAAACACTGTATCATCCCACAGTTAAGTGCGAGATAACCAGTTTTATGGACACTTCTGGTGAGCAGCAACAGGATGGTATAGGAATTATGAGGCACACTTACTTTAGATTTGATACCTGTGATGTTCTCTCTGAGTATGCAAAAGAAGCTTGCGAGGGAAAAGGGTTTGGTTGATTTGGGAAGAGAGAGATGGTTCAAGTAGAGAGAGAAGTCAGTGCTTAAGGCTCAGGGGGCAGGGAAGGGTCTGTCTTGTGGGAAGAGTTGAGTCTCAGAAGGGCAAGGCTGTTATAAATAACAAGACAGGGATGGGGCATAGGCTGGGATCATATCATATATGATATTTTTGTTGAGGTAAGAATTTCATATTTCATCCCATGTTGAAAGGAAATGCATTTTTGATGTTAAAGTGGGTGGAGATGGTCAATTCAGCATAATTTAAATAATCATATTTGTACAATGTAAAGAGAAAGCAGGTGATATGGGGCAGAGAAACCAGTTACTAAGGGATCATTGCGGCTTAGGTTAGGGATGGCACTGGCTTGTGTGTTGGCTGGGACAGGATCATTGGGCAATAGAATGGCTTTCAGATATACATAAACGGAAGAAATTTGGAAGTTGGTGTGATGACTGGCTTTAGGGAGGTCGTGGGGAAAGGTGCCAAGGTTGAGCCGCGGCTTCTGTCTCTACATCCAAGTCAAAAAGCTGAGGTACACTGTGAAAACTCTCAAAATGGGCCACTTGGACACACTTAAGGAGCTGAAGCTGAAGACAGAGATACTAGCTTCCGGCAACAACAAATTTTATTCTTTGTTCAGCAAATTACAGCACAGGGAATTTTTGCTGAGCATGAAGGTGTTAAATGTCTCCTAGAAGCGGATATTGCATATAAGCATGTGTTTTTAAACCTGTGTTCTTTCTGGAATCCACTGGCCTGGGTCTTGTGAGCTGGGTTGTAATTGAGATTTTTACTTCAAGCTAGAGTACTCCAATGGGACTTGGTAGGCTGTGGTTCCAGTTAAAGCAGGACAGATTGCTGGAGTCTCCTTGTGCAGGACCATACTATTTTTTTCCTCAGCATCCTACACCAAGAAGAGGCTAAGAGCCTTCCTGTCCATCATTTGAACTGTCAGGGTGAGGGGACTTGAAGCTCTGACCATGTGCCCGTAGGTTGGAGTGGTCTCTGGTGACTCATGATACTTATTTTCTGCATCTCGGTTTGTAGTTGTTGAGGATAGGTCTAGTGCTCAAAAGCTACTAGCCCTTGCTGTCTGAGCAGAGGGAGACTTGCTCTCCTAGTGGGGAAAAGGACAGCTGCTAAGTCTATATGAGCGTGCTGGGGATTTTCCTCTTTCTTTTTGCGTCTACTCTGGTGAAAGAAATAGAATGAAATAGCTCATTGTGCTTCTTGGGAGTGCCTGGCAGAGCAATTAAATGACTCTTCTCTGAGTTTGGGTGCAGTCAGCCTTGAATTAGTATGTAGACACACTGCTGGGCGGTGGTTAGAAGCCCTGATGGATGATGAGCAGACCTTAGGAGAAGATTTTAAACCCAAAGTAGTGAGGCGGAGCTAGTCCTTTAACTATTACCAGGGTGAACACTTGATTGAACATAGTCTCTTGGAATTGCTTAGAATCTTGTCCCAATGCAGTTGTAATTGAAAACATGATAGTAATAAAACTGATGAAAGTAATGTAAGCTCTAGTAAAGAGCTATATTTTAATTAAAATCATCATATAGCAGAAAATATTTAGTTATCTAGCAGTATTGGCTTCTTTTTATGTAGGTCCAGACTTGGTGTTATGTGATGGCTTCCTACCTGAGTGACTACAGCCACTGTGTAGGAACGAACTTCCTATGTCACACACTTAATATATGAATCCACATAACTGTGCAAAACAAGTCTGGTTTTCAGGTTGGTCTGAGTTGAATCACTAGAGGATTTGCAGTTGGGGTGAAGATTTGTCTGATCTAAAGCAGGTCTTTGTACCTTTACTTTGTTTACTTTCCTGTTATCAGAAACAAAGAGTAGAGAAGGAAAATGGATTTCTGGGTGCTGGCTTTGTGTACCCTATACTATATAATGGACGCATCAGGCAGGTCAGTAGAATGGCCTTGGATGGATGAGAACTGACTTGATTTTAGAGGATTTTATAGAAGGGAGCTTATATTCGCGTCCTTGATTCATCCCAAGGATTTGACCAACCCTCACAGTTGGGAAAGTCTTCCTCATGACTAATGCCAACCCCTCCCACTTCAGGGTCTGACTGTCCCAATTAGAAGTGCTTGTTGGACAAGCTATTGGATTATTAGTCTGCATTTTTGCTGGTTCAGCATATTGTATTCAGTGCACTCCTGGTGCTTCCAGATAACAGCACATGTAAGCTCAGTTAAATGTTTCTAGGGACTAAGAACACGGTGTTCCCACTGGGGACTGTTTACATCCTTTCTCTTTGAACTTCGCTTTGCATGACTATTGTCCCTACTGTATGCACGTGAGCTTATCATAACCTTTACCAGTTAACGTTCACACCATCCTTCCCTAAGTTCAAATTTTGAAAATGAAAGGAGCCAACTCTAGTGTACACAGAGGGAGGAATTTTGGACCTCGGTGTTTTGAGGGCACAGATTGCAAGAGGTTTGGAGCTCAGTTGTTTGTGTTTCTGCTTTTGTTTTGAATAAGCTTTAAGAAAAAGTCACCTGCAGATCTAATAGTCTTCAAAAGAGTCAAGTATAGGGTCTCTAGAATGAGAGGTGACAGTGCTTGCCTTCTTCCCTTTTCTCTAATCCCTTTCTTTCTCAGGTGTAGCTGCCTGAGAAAGTCTCTGCCATCCATGTAGACACACGGATGTTTCAGGTGGGTGCTGCGTGAGCTCTAGGAGGCGAACTCTGGAGAGCCGGAGGTCCAGCTGTCCTGTTGGAATTCACAAAAGGGCTTGGCCTCATTGATGTCCTACTGTGCTGGCCGATCATGAACATTTGTACTTTGAGATGTTATATTGGTAGCAGAGATGTGCTCAGAAGCTCCTGGATTTAGGGAGTCAGGACCCTTTCATTTTGGGGCACAAAGTTTTACTGAAGTCACCTCTCACAGACTTGCCTGATTTTATTTTCAGAAGGAAAACATATATTTCTCTCATCCCCTGTTGCTCCTGTGTATAAATAACCAGAAAATATTCAACCCACTCTCCTGGCTTAAAAGATGCTATTTAGTTCCTAGCTCTTAGAAACACTGTATCCTTACAGAAGAATCTTGCACATTCTAGGTAAAGGTTCTGCCACTATATTACATCCACCCTACTACCCCCCTTTAAAGACAAAGTCTCGCCAAATTACTGAGCCTTGCCTTTAACTCACTTTGCCTCCCAGACAGGCCTTAAACCCACTACCTTCCTATCTCAGGCCCCCAACAAGATGGAATCACAGGCCTGTGCCACCAGCATTAGCGTGAAATTAGGCTGTACAATACAAATGTGCAACGTATCTATCTTATTGGGTAGTTTGGAATTTAACCCAGGTGGCTAATTGTATCACAGGATGTCAATATCCCTGTGAAGGACTGATTAGGGGCCCAGATTACTTGCTTTAGATAGCCTTGACAATGAGACAACCACTCCTGCAGGAAATCTTTGTGACTGTATCACCAACAGTAGCTTTAGGTTGGTTTCCTTCAGTTTTATAAGGAAGTTAAATTTTAATTGCCATTTGCTTAAGGTAGACTCTGGGTCACCAGAGTATGGCTGAGGAACTGAGCTAGTTTCTAGTATGACACCATTCAGTTGCTTTGTTTTCTAGTGTGGCAGAAAAATTTCTAAAAGTGAATGCCAACTAAAATGCAAGAGATTTCCCTCAGCCTTCATAGATGTGAAGAATTTAGGAAATAGGTGTTAGCCTTCCTGTGTTTCAAAGTTAAAAATAAAACAACTACAGAAACAAAACAAAACAAAAAAACTGCCTGGGGCAGGCTTGGCCGCTCCTGCTGGCCTCTTTGTGGTCTGGGAACAGGTCACCCCTCTTACGTTACAGCTCTTAACTCTGTGGTCAGCTTATGATGTCAACAACTCTGCTTGGAGTGATTGACCAGTCATGGTATGGTAGGCTTGTCACTCCCTTCTGGCATCCGAACTTGGAGGTGTTAATACATTATGAAACAAAAAGGTGTTAAAACCCTGTGTAGATCCCCACTGAAAACAGAAGCAGTTCATTTTCACCTGTGTGCCTGTCACCTTTCACCTTTCAGAAAAGATCTTTCTTTGAAACTATTTCTGTGTCTGGGAGAGGACATGTGCACATGTGTGCAGGTGCCGTGGAGGAGAAGATGACGTCAGGTCCCCTGACATTTGGGTCCTGTGACCTGAACTCGGGTCTGCAAGAGCAGGCTGTGCCCTTTACACCGAGTCATCTCTACAGCTCCTATATCTCATCCATTTTAACACAGGAAGAATGCCCTTAGTGTTTGCTACACTCATCATCCTAGAATATCCCCAGGTTATGTGCGGAAGCACTTTTGTGGGTGAACCCTTAAATCCCCAAGAAAGGACATGCAGTTCTGTGGAGCAGTTTGTGCTGTGGGAGTGGGCAGGCGGCTTATACTACTTTTGCCCACCACCTCAGCAGGAGACTCGGGGAACCTGACTGGCATGGTTTGGTAGACTGTGCTTTTCATGAAACCTGGGCATCCAAAGAGCCACATTATACATCAATCATCTTTAGCTGAGGAGTGGTGGTTTGGCGACAGAATCTCTTTGATGACTCTGCACTCCTGTTTCTATAATGCGTCATTCCAATTACTGTGCTCACCATGCCCCAGCTGTCTTAGACCAGAGTCAAGGGATGCTCTCTGGGATACAGAGCCTCTGGGCTGAGGTTGGTTTAGTGCATCGCGTAGCTGGAAGGCAGTCCAGGGGTGCTGGAATGCAGACGTTAGTGGGAATTGGGCAGAGTCTGCCCCGAAGTAATTGAACAGATTATCACGATTCCAAGTGACCAGGTGAGAGAGCTGATGTGCATAGCCTTTGGAAGCAAAATGCTTATTCCAGAACCCCAAAGAAGGGTTCTCTGATGTAGCACAATCCTCCTTCTGCTTAAAGTTGTAAAAAATTGTGTTTTAGATTAAAGGTAGCAAACATCTTCTATTGCACTGTCGCTGGAACCATGCATTTTTCTTGCCTACTTCAATTTATTTGCATAACAATGTGTTGGCGGTTACCTAATTATATAAACGACGAAGCACTCAGGCACAGAATGGGGTTGTAGCCTATATTTAAACCTAGGTCTGTTTGACATCAAAGTCTACAAATATCCACAGAAGGCTGTAAACTTAGTCATGTTATTTGAGTTCTGATCCTTGGAATTTGCACTCTTAATGATGGCTCTGAGACTGGAATGGCTCAATGATCACTTCAGGTTGATGTCCTCAACAGTTGCTTTAAGAGTTGGGAGAGAACTGGGTGACATCTATTCCATGTCCGCAGGAACAATTCGTGGTGGGCCATGGTGTGACTGCAATGCTTAGAACATTGGAGCGAGGTGCTCACTGTGAGCTATGATTGGAGCTCTGGCATGTTTAGTTTTTGGAGCTGATGGTGGGGGGAGATGAGGAAATAAAAACATACAAGGCCAAAGTAAAACAGCCCTGGAATAAAAAGGAAGTCAGGGTCTCTCTTAGCTACATCCAGGGAGACCCAAAGCTATTCTAAGATGCAGCATCCAAGACGACATCCAGGAGAACAGTAGAGATTCCTGAGAGCTTTGAAAATAAACCACGGACTGCTGAGATGGCCCAGTGGGTGAGAGCATTTGTCATCAATCCTGATGGCCTAAGTTTGATCCCCAGAACCCCCACAGTAAAAGGATAGGACTAACTCCTGCAGGTTGTCCTCTGGCTTCTATATATGTGTTGCGGCATGTGGGTACATGTTCACGTGCTTACATGTGCCACACACACACACACACACACACACACACACACACACACACACACAAATATGCTCTAGGTAAAATGTCAAAGGTAAAAATTAAAATCAGCCAAAACCAAAGCAGACAAGCAAAACCAAACCAACGTGCTTACTAATAATGCCCTTTTAGGGACAGAGGTCTCTGCTCATTACTGGCAGTCGGGAGAGGCAGTTGGGTGTGGGGCTGTGGGCACAGCCTTAGTTCTGGGATAGGGTGTGGTTTCCAGTGTCTCCTGTTGGCAATATTTTCGGCCTGTGGTCAACCCCACAGGATCTTAGGATTTGTAAGTGTAATTATTTACTGAGCTCCTTAGACAGCACACTTCTTAATGTTGGTGCTGGAAGACTGTGACTGTGCCAGACATGGGGGAGAGACAGGGACAGAGACCAGGCAAAGCTTCTGATACGGTGAGGTATATTAAATCAACAGAGGTGGAGGATATTTGCAGAGTACGGACAGCCTGCTCAGGGACGCTGACGGAATACTACGAGTTGTGTCAAGGAAGGTAATGAGACAGAAAAGGAAGAGTGTCATGGGCAGTGGACCAGTGTCTGAGATCACAAGGAACCAGGAAGGGGTCACAGATCTCGAGTGTGACATGGAGGCAGTGAGTAAGCTGTGAGGAAGGTGGTCTGTGGGGTTTGGCATCAGGGACTGGCTTACATACCACCTGAGGTGTTTAGGTTTTCTCCATATCGGTGGGGGCCCCACGTAAATCTTAAATCCTATCTCGTCAGTAGAATGTAAGGTGAGAGAGCACAGGGGCAGGGCCTGCTCCGCTGACAACTTCTTCTTTAGGGCTCGACTGATTCCTGGCACTAAGGTACTTACTTAGTTCTTCGTGTCTTCTCCATGCCTGGGATAGAGCACATGTCCGTAGCCACAGATGTTAAGGAGTCTGCCTTCTAAGGAGCTCAATGAATGAATATGGGTGAGCCAATAAATAGACGTCTTTGGCTTTATGTGCTCAATAAACCTGATGCCCAGCTGTATAAAAATATTACTGGTGATGCAGCTTGCCTTCTATAAATCTTGAAGATGGCCCCTGGGACTTTGGCCCCTGAGGTGGCTGTAGGACAGAGTCCAGTGTGAGGAGGAAGAATCCAGGGTAGGTTTTGGGAGAGGTTGGGTTGGGAGTCTCTGGTGGAACTGGCCTTTTGGCTTTGGGGAGTAGTTTCTAGGGTTGACGAGAGAGTGGTCCAGGCTAGGGTGAGGATTAGGTAAGCCCCATGAAGCGTGTGTCCTTATGGGATGGAGAGATTGTGTAGACTAGCAAAACCTTCTCTGGGGAGGAGTACAGCGTTACAAGTGAGAAATCCACCTCCACTGCCCCCAGCCTCCTCAGAATTAGCTGCAGAAGCATTTTTGTCCTGTGTATCTCACCAGCTGTTTTCAGTGTCTAAACAACTCTAAATATGTAAGCTTTTTATTTTTACCCAGATGGATTTGACTTTTATAAAATCCCCTCCAGTTCTAAGAGGCCCTGATTCATGTAGAAAACCATGCAAAGTGATCCTGGGGAAATACAGGCTGAGTCTGGGGACTGAGTTAATTCGGATTTCATTTCTCTTGAAAATAGAGAGTTCATGAATACTTGTCCCAAGCAGGGAGGGATGGCTTCTTCAGTGTCTGTGGTGTCCGTGCTTCTTCCCTGAGGACACTGAGACACAGGGCAGACACAGATGACCGGGACTGAAAGCTCAGGTCTTGCTCTGCTTCCAGCTTGTCTCCTGCTGTACACACTTGCGTGGTTCAGGTTGCCAAGGCCAGACTTGTAGTTGCGCTGATAGGACACTGGTCAATGTACCAGGACCCCAGCAGGTGGGTGTTGTCTGAGGGTGTGCCTCTGCTTTGCCTGTTTCCTAGTCACCAGGATGTCTCTGGAAGAGGGTGTTCTAAAATCTGACGGAAAAGAATCTACTAGTTATTGGCTGGGATCTTAGACATGTGACTTGACCTCCCTGGGCTTTGAGTCCTCATCTCTAAAATGAAGTCTTTGGATTAAGCCCTCCAAACTGTATCTGGCACAAATACTTTGTGAGCCTTGCTCCCAGGCCCCCATCTACGAGGCGTTAGACTGAGTGAAGGTAGGACATGAAGGTGTATTGGGACATGCTCCCCGTTGCATAATTCTCCTTCAACAAGTCCCAATTGGACAGAGCTCCTCCCTTTGGTTGCCTGTTAGACCATGTGGGGATACGGCGGTGTAGTTTGTACACTAAGAAGGCTGCCCCTTTAATTTCAAAAACAAAGAAAAAGTAAATGTGAAATGTATCAGTTTTGGGTAAGTGGTTTCTTCCATCAATGTCAAGGGCTCCCGTGAAGACCAATGGTGTAACAAGTTTGCAGACTTAATTAGAATGTCTTGAGCTCCTAAATTAAATGGAAAATCATCTATTTCCCCCCATACTATGCTTGCATAGCCTTCAAGTGGCATTTTTCCCTGTGTGTGCAGAAATTTCTTTTGGAATGGCTACTAGTAGGTTCAATTTGCACATCTTGACTTTAGGTTAAAGCTGGTTGAATGATCTTTAGAGCGTTTTTTGTTGGTTGAATACATTTTTATTATTAACTAATGGAAGAATACACTTTTTATGATGAATGAAATGAATTTTCTAAACTCTCCCCCATCAGCATTTTTTATTTAAATACCCCACTTGAGGGTTGGCCCTGTGAGGATTGCTGTGGTTAGGGACACCACAAAGACACTTGGAAGTAGGTTATTTTATAGTAGTTCTAAGGCTGTCATCCACTATGTTCTCCTTTGGAAAAGCGAGGGGAATTCCAGGTGGAAACCTCTTGACTCCCGTGATTTCTATCAAGGAATGTCTGTGTTGGGATCCGTGTTACTCTTCGCAGAGAAGTGTGTCTTTATTGATGTGTCCCCTGACACCCTGGGGGATTTAAAGTCATCATATGGTCATTCCCATCCCTCCTTGCCCTTGCCACTCCTGTGGTGGGCGAGGGAGCTGACCTTCCCCCTTTACCAGCTGCAGCACTCAGGAAAGTGGACCCTGCACCTCTCCTAGACAGCACAGTAGAGCTGACTCTATTGGCAGGGGCTCAGATGAACCACCCCGAGGACATAAGCATGGTAAATCTGGCCTTACCCCTCATCTGCGTTATGGTGGTGGGGGAGAGATACCCTCTCCCCACTCCTTCGCCTGCTGTGGTAGGTGGGGGAGTGAGTTGGCCCTGAGGTCATAAGAGCTGTCCCTGACCCTCACCAGCTGCAGGACTCAGGAGAGTGACCCTTCCACCACCACCTGGGCAACACAGTAGACCTGGCCCTGATGGTCCAGGTGTGGGGGATCCAACCCTGAGGACCTGAAAGCAAGAGAACTGGCCCCGCCCCTTGAGCATCCCTGCAAGGGGTAAACTAGCCAGGGAGATGCTGGAGAGATCATCCTGGGGGTGAAGACAGGGGAGAGCTGACAGGCTGACCAACCCTGCAACTACCCAGAACCAGGATGATGAGTTGGCCCACCCCAGCATCCACCCCATCTGTGATCTCCTGGAGCACGTGAAGGAGCTGGTCCTGCAGACCCAAAGCTGCAGGATCTCCATGACACAGGGCAACGACAAGGTAGCCATGAAAGGTCCCAGAGGCCTCGAACCAGTCCAATGAGTGTTTGCAATGAACACTTGCAAGTATAGATATATGGATAAAGGGTTTACTGTGTGACTTCCTATGTCACACTGTAACTTCCATGATGAGATTTTTCCTTTTCTTTTTTTCTCTTAAATTTTATTTTATTTCAGGGTAAGGGAGAGAGTGCAAGGGCAAAAGTGGATATGAAGGGATGGGAAATGATTGGAATTAAGATGCATGATGTGTAAAACACAAGAACAAATAACAAGTGTAAAAATAAATAAAATAGTTATGCATGTACATACGCCCTACTGCCCACACTTGGGATCTGAACTTGAGCATGCGATGCTCTTCATCTATGAATGCCTCATGGATGCAAATGGTGTTTATTTAGATGTATTACGTGCCTACCTTCCATGCTGCATTAGTTATATCAAAGAGCCTTTGACATTTAGAATCCATGACATGCTCCCTCTAGACTCTTGCTGCTGCCAGCTTGGGGTGACACTTACTTGTAGTACCATTGTTTTCCTTCAGTCCCCCACCGTAGTCATATACTAAAGAGTAGATTTCTCTCTCTCCCTAGAATCCCATGAGGGGTTTTCCAGGTTTGTCTGCTATGATTCTGACATAGATACAGAGAACTTCCAGCAGCTGCTGCTATTGTTTCCACCCAAGTCCTGTTGCTGGATGGGAGAGAGAAGAACAAAAGTTGAGGTCTGACCCTGGGAAACTCATGGTAGAGCCATGGACAAGCTCACACCAAAGACAGACCTCTTTAGATTGGCAGCCAAAGATGCGTTGTGGAGGAAGTTGTGTGTGAAGTAGTCTTAGGGAGCAGCTAGATCTCTGTACTGAAATACTCTGGTCTAGTTCTTTAGACAGCCCTATGGGAAGAAAGAGGACACTATGCCATCTGATTGCTTTCTCTTTATTCCCCACTTGAAGGGCTGTTTGGGTTTGTTATAAGCACTTAGCATTCCTAGTGAGAAATGCTTCAGGCAGCAGCAGTTACCTGGGTCTCCTCATTGCCACTAAGTCACCAGCTCACTGTAGTCACCTGCCCAGAATGCTTTTACTATGTGAGTTCACTATGATGGTGTGTGTAATCAACTTCTGTACTAAACCAAGGCCATGGCATAAGGAGGAAATAACCTTATAAGAGCTTAAGGACCTCCAGAAAATGCTTGTTGGATTCCCACTGTGTGTTCAGCTCTAAGCAAGACATCAAAAAAGTGATGGAAAAGGCAGTATGGACCTTGTAGGTCCCCAGCAGGATCAAGCCAGATGTATGGGAAGTAGTAGGACAGGTGTGCCCACAAATTCCACTAAGTTCTGGCTGGCCCTGTTGTTTCTGTAGTACCTATTATAAAAAGAGTTTCCTGTGTGCTTGTGGATAGTAGCTAAGGTATTTTTTTCTTTACAAAGATATGATTTCTTCCCTTTATGTCTATAGACCTTTGGGGTTTTCTTTTGGATGTGATACTAATATTACAGAACTTAAAAATTTTCCTTATCCACATAAATATTGATGCAGTGAGTTGTCTGGAGTCTAGGTCTTTACAGATCGACGAGTTCGATACCTTTCCTATGAGTCGTAGTGCCTAGATATTGTTTGAGCAGCCCCTGATGGCAGGAGGGCGTGTTTGTTGAGCCCATGGCATAGTCCCCTTGTTGGGAAGTGGCTTTGCCTCATCTGTTGACTCTTCTGCCTCTCAAATTTAAGGAGAGCACCTATTGAATTCTGGTGGGCAGCTCCCTCGGTGCTTTTATAGGGTTGGTGCAACTTCAGGCCCTCTCCAGGACAAATGCATGCAGTCCTCTTTACTGTGGCACACGCGTATGCACACCCGGCACACGCATATGCACACCCATGTGCCAGCAGAAATCAGAGACAACTCATGGGTCTTAGTTATCTTGTTCCACCACATGTTATGAGGTTTTCAGGCTTGGTGGCAAAAACTTTACTCATTGAGCGCCCTAGCTGGCCCTTAACAGACCTTTCCTGTCCTTATGTCTTTAAGTACTCACTTGTTTGCCAAGTACATTTTTTTTTTGGCAGTGTTGCTATTGAGCCCAGGGCCTCATGTAACCTAGAAGCCATTCTGTCACTGAGGTGCCTCCTAGACCCCACCAATGCCTTTCTTCATGTGTATTGTTAAGCAGTTGGTGTAGTTAGCTGGATGGATTGGGACAGGCAAGATGAAACTTAATACAAACTTTCAAATGCTTTATTCAGATTAAAGCCATTTGATGATATTAGTACTATGTTCTCTTTGGCCAAAAGTCTTTGAGGAAGTGGTGGGGTTTTAGTCCAGTTCAAACTAAGTTCATCTGGTAATTTATCAGGCATGTCCACGGTTCCTCTCTTAAGAATTCTTGAAAGGAGTGTTTCCCTGTTCTTAGTTTTGCTGACGTCTTGTAGCGAGGTTGGCTTTGCTGTAATTTTGCATGTACTTGGATTTACTGATGGAGTTAGACCTGTGTGTGCCATGTTGCTGATCGTTGGACCCAGGTTACTCTTCAGATACGTAATTCAGTTCTGTCCATTTTGACACTTCTCATATCAGGACAGCCTTTTAGAGGCAGAACGAGGCTGATAATCTCCTGTGATGGGGACTTTAGATTGCTGGCACCCATCCTGCAAAGCAAGGCAGGATCATGAGATTGAGACATTTGATGCTGTAACTATCCAATAGTCATCTTAGCTAAAAACCATTTTCTGTATTTTGGTTTAAAAATGAATAGCATGACTCCTTCCCCCACCCATTCCCAGTCAGGTTCCTTCCAGCTCTGAACAGAGAGGTGATAAACACTTGTCCTACTTTGGTTAAAAAGTAGCTGAGGTGGTTGAGTCACTGCTTGCTGGTGTTAGTTTCTCTTCCTCCATTTGACCCACAGGGTAGGGTTACACTTCCTTACCCAATTGAACTTAAATGTGACCCTGAGATGTGACTTCATCATCTGCTTATCTCCCTGTCATAGTAACCAGCTCAGTGGCAGGTGGGGGCTCGTCACTCCACCTGAGTTCCATAACAAAGCTGATCTTGTGTGGAGCCTTCAGCCAGTTGACAATGGGCCGAGGCAAGTACATGTTTGTTGGATGCTTGTCAAATTTTGGGTAGGTCAGAACATAAACTATTCCAAGTGATACATTCAGTTGTTAGACTTCTAATTTAACTTCCCAAAAGGCAGATGCTCGGATTTAAACAAATGAAGCTCTGTTAGCCCCAGAAGCATCACAGAATTCCCATGAAAGAATTACCCTGTTTTTGTTTTTGTTTTTTTTGGAAACCATATGCAAACAACGAAATATTTACTCTTTTTTCTTCATCTGAGCTAGTGTCTTGATGTATAAGCCAGGCTGGCCTTGAACTTACAAATCCCTGTCTCAGCATCCTGAGTACTTGGTCCCAATGTAAAAGCTTTGACTAGTATCTGGTAGCTCTCACTAATTTAAATCATGTTCATTTGGTTTCATCATTGCTTGGCTCTACTATTTCAGAGAGAGAGGTGACGGGGATGTGGGGTCAGCAACTTCAACTGCGGTAGGCTGACCCTGTGGGATACACCTCTGTGGGGTATTTCACTTTATGTCAGCATGGGCATTTGTTTTCTGTGTATTAAAGATGTAACCTTGCATCTAGGATGCCTGGCCTTTGTCATGATCTAACAATATTAGTGTAGAGACTGGGAATGCCAGGAGGACCATACTGTGATTTGGAATGAAATCTGGTCACAACATAGTGACATATATGGCTATACCAGAAAAATTATTTATTGTGATTTATAATGGGTGGTTGAAGTTATGCCTAAAGAAAGGGCTGGCGACTGAAGTTGGTCATACGGGCAGTCATACTAATGGGACCCTCGACACCTAAGCCCAGTGGAACCCCTGCGGTTAACACATGGTTAACTGGTCCTAGATCCTGCACTATGTGTCCTCCTTTGGTTGTACTAATCGTATGCTTTCCCTACAGTGAATCATGCTTTGAGTAAAACAGGCTGTAGCAAGTTCCTCGAGGATTCTAGGCAAGGAACAAACCTGAAGACCTCTGCACTTGCAGGCGGTGTCAGAAGTGAGGGCAGACGCTGAGTTGTGTTGCTTCTAACTGGACCAGGTGGTTCTGTTCGTATCCTGTGTCTCATGACTCTGCTGGAAGGCTGGGAATGTAGCGGTGGTGAAGCCTATGCAAAGCTGAGGTTCTGGATTTGATCCCCACCATTAAAAACAACCACAAGCACCAAAGTACTTCTGATCCATCCATTCATTCATTATTTATTTATATGTTTTAGTTAGAAAATGATGTGGATTGGTGTTTTGCCTGCATGTGTATGTACCATGTGTATGCAGTGCCCATGGAGGTCAGAAGAGGGCATCAGCTCTTCTGGGACTGGAGTTACAGAGGGTGGTGAGCTGCTCTTTGGGTGTTGGGACTTGAACTCTGGTCCTCCGGAAGAGCAGCTAGTGCTCTTAACCATCGAGCCATCTTTCCAGTCTCTTGAGAGAGATTCTTGTGGAGTTATTAGAACCTCATCCATCTAGTTAACTGAAGATATTAGAAAGGACTCAGTGCTTCTCTTTGGGCTCAGAGGATTTTCTTCCCATAGTTCATGTGCTGGATAAATAGACCACTGAACTACCAGATCCACAGGGGAGGTAGTTTTTCTCTATAATGCCCAAAGTTCCAGTAACTGAAGACTTTACTCTGCATTAATAAAACAAGAACCTGTGTTCACCTGTTCTTTAGATCCATGTTTCAGAAGAGTCTTTCCCTTTAGGTCTGTTTTAATAATAACATGCGTTGCTCTCCTTGAGCATTTGGCAAATAGTAGGCAAACAATCCCCTCTTCCCCAAATGGTAATTAGTAAAGATAACCTCAAGCAAGCTGTGAAATCACTTACATGTTAAGTCTAAAATCACACATGGAATCTTTTGAGCCTCCCAATTACAGGGAGGTTTATAGAATGACCTCATTGTACAAAATAGCAATAGAAGTATAAAACCGCACACCTGGCAACCTGTCCTGACTTTCTTAGGGCTTCAGCTGATTAATTTATCCCAACTATTTTTCCCTCTGGGGGAAGATTGCACCTTCAAAAAATATAACTGTGAATTTTGCCTTTCTGATTTAGGCTTTTCTCGTGATTGTTTAATAAATATACTGTTATTGTTTTATCCATCTGGCTCTCTTGAGGAAGAGTGTGTAAGGGGGCTGTGAAAAGATGATTCCTTGGTTGGGAGGTGAGAGGGAATGGTACCTGTGCTCCACACACTCCTGCCTTGTGTCAGAGCTACTGGGCTGCATCTTAGGAAGGGGCAGCGGGGAGCTCATGGATTTTTGGGTAGAATTCATCCTCCTGACTTCCGGGGTCCCTTTCTATATACACAGTGACTTGACAAGCAGTGTGGCCTAGGAAAAGGTGGTCATTCTGTCCAGGGGCGTGGGGGCGGGGGAGAAAGGCTCCCGAGGCCGACTGTGAGGATCCTCCTTCGCTCATCTTTTCCTCTGTTGACAGCTTGAGCCTTGCTGCGGAGAAAGCGTGTTCTCACGGAAACTCACAAAAGCCATGGCTTTTGCTTACAGGCTCCCTAGCAGTTGCAATGAAAGTAAAGCCGGAAGCCAGTGAGCCTATAGTTTACATTTCAGGAACCTATAGAAACAGTCTGTGATTCAGGGCTGTGGACTAAGAGATTTTTTGACTTCTGTCCATAACTCCACAGCACATTTATATAGCTCTTTAAGGCTAGCGCTGACTTCTGAAGAAAAATGACTCAGAAAAACCATAAAGGATATGAGAATAGGATTTTCAATGGCCACTGGACCTCAATATTTTCTATATGCTGAATGGTTTAGATTCCTTTGGCCTTCCTTCTCAAGGCAGCTGAATATTTTAATATAAATAAGACTTTTGAGAAAGGTTTTTCTTAGCTTGCTTATTGGTTAAAATTAAAGTGCTGGGTAGAGGCGGCTGAGAAGGAAATATTATTGAAGGTGAGAGAGTTACAGACCTACTAGTGGGCTGGCCATTGGGAGGAGACGGGGACCCCTGACCTTCACCTACGGCTCTCTGCACCTCACTCCACAAACACCAGCTTGGGCATTTGAATGTTCACTTGTGTGAGGAAAACAGCTGGACTTTGGGCTTTACTAAATTTAAACAAACGGATACCTTCCTACTGTGCCCCTAGGAAAATGGAGTAACATTCATTGTGTGGGTAGCTAGGGGCTTAGCTAATTAGGCAATGGAGAACATTCTAATGCTATGTTTGGAGAACCTGTCAAATAGAGGGTACTGAGCGCAATTTCACATTCTGGAAATCTGAAAGGTCACCACCCACCCCCAGACCCATGTCCCAGGGTGGCTTGGCATGAGACTCTTCCAAGGGCTGATGAGGTTGACTAGGCCTTTTATCCTTGTTTGAAATGAGACTGAGAATAATTTGACATTCTATTCTTGTTCCTTTGTTGACCTTGCTTTTTCCTGAGCTGCCACTTGTAACAGCATCCTGCCTACTGCCCCCTCGCCCCCTAGTTGAGCATAGTTCATATGCACCTTTGTTCTGTAATTCCACCCTAGAAATAACCTGTTTCCTGCAGAATCGTGGACACTCACTGTGGGGATTGAAATGACAATCATTTTCTTCCATCTATAAAAAAATTCCTTTTAATAATATATTATTAAGTAACATTTGAATACATATATTTCAAGAGGCAATTTATTAATAGACTGAAGACAGAGCTGTGATAGACATTGGAGGAAATCTATTCCATTTCCTCACTTCCTACTGAGGAATCTGAGCCCAGTTGCAGATTGGCAGAGCAGGGCCCTGCCTGCCCTTTAAGAATGCTGTTAAATTTTAGTTAATGTCTTTCTATTATACGAAGGCTGCTGGGAAGGCAGGGCCCAAGTTCTTAGACATCTTTGGCTCTTCTGGAGGCAGCACTGTGCTGGTGTACAGCAGGCTGGGAAATAATGTGTATTGGCAGCAATTGGAGAGGGCAGATGGGACAATAATCCCACGTGCGCCAGTAACCTGTCTACCTGCAGAACTGTTTGACTGTGTGAAACACTTCTGTGGCCTCTGCTGCCAATGGCCTGCGACTTGTGCTCCTTGAGAGCAGCTCATTCTGCACTGTTAAAACCCCCGCTGTCAACAGCACCTCTAGGAGCCCACGAAAGATCCTAAAGTGAGAACGACCTTCCCTCCCAGACCTTCAACCCCAAAGTAGTTCATCTATTTTGATTGGCGAACTGTTGACATAAATTGTTTTATATATGAGTATTGAATATGTGAAACAGGACCAATTAATATTTTGTCACCTAAAGGTGGAGATAGTGGAATCAGGTTGTAAGGGAAGTTTTGCAGAGCTAAGAGGACACCTGCCTGCCAGGTGGTGGGCCGGGAGCTTGCCACAGTCACGTCTTTTTATGTTAGCTGTAGTTCTGCAGAAGCATGAGGTCTCAGAGAAGTGAAATGAGAATATTCCTTTCCCAAAGAGCACTGTGTGTCAGGACTGGGATTCAAGCCCAGGTATAGGAGACCCTTAAGCTTGAGGCTGTTTCTATTCTGCCCCATTTACTCTTGTCCCACTGCAAACTGTATTGCACATGCGTGAAACTGCAGATACACATGGTAGCCATTTGGAAGTCTGTTTTTGAGTGGAGCTTGGAGTATGACTTGAACCTGAATCAGTTAGAATGGACAGGGGCCTCCAAGATGTGGTAATGTCAGTACAGAGATCCTTTGTCATCAAATGTTTAATTGTATAATTACCTGATAATATAATCACAACTTCCTTGTATGTGTGAAAGTAGTTGTTTTTAATAACCCCAGTTATGCTTAATAAGTAGACCAAATTAGCAATTCAAATTCTCTTTACTTTAATTTGTATGGATGCAAAGCAAATCTATAGTCCTGCCCATCAGAGGCAATGCAGGTAGCCATGGAGCAACTCAGGCCTCTCAGATATAGGCAGATTTCCATAGTCTGAGTTACAGGTTTCATGCTTAGTGAAGCCCTGGATTAGTTGATCTGGGAAGAACAGAGCTCTAAGGCCCTGTGGTAATGATGTGGGTTTCTGAGGGGATGGGTTGGGAAGTGGTCTAACGCATTCTGCTATTTGAGAAGGACTCATCTTCATTTCTTGGAACAATGACTATTCTTCGTCATGGGATTTTGTATGATTGGAAAGCACCTTGCAAATCTGAAAAGACGTAAGACTGCTAGATCACTTGCAAACACATCTTCTTTTCAAGGTTTTAAAAGTGGCATTTGTTAATGGAAAATAAATTTAAATGTAAGTTCTTGATTTAAAAAAATTGAGATTATACTATAGTTACAGTATTTCTCCCTTATCTCTCCTCTCTCTAAACCATTCCATATACTCCTTCCTGTTTTGTTTTGCTTTGTTTTTCAACTTCATGTTTCTCTTTTCACTCATTGGCAAATACATCCCTTAAGGCTGTGTGTTCTTGTCACCTGGTTCTATGCAGTATTAATTCCCAAGTTTGTGAATACGCTATCCAGGTTACTTCATAGCAAGCAATTTCTAGCCAGTTTAATAGGATTTAGACATTTTAAACCCTACATAGACAATTAGCAAGCAGAAAGGCAGTTGTTAGTATGTGTGAAAGTAGTTGTTTTTAATAACCCCAGTTATGCTTAATAAGTAGACCAAATTAGCAATTCAAATTCTCTTTACTTCCTTAGAATGACGTATCTAAATTGATCTTAACAACAAACAAAAACAGCCCAAGGAGATGGTTTGGGGACATCCTTTGATAGCTTTCCCCTTTTCAAGAGAATCATTCTGTTAAGAGAAAACTGTATTTTTGAACCTTAGTGGAAGTGACATTAGACAGGAATGGGATTTTTTGATTATGGTTCAGATGAAGAGTACCAAAAGTTGACTATGTCTAGTTATCCATTTTCTCCTTGTTACATAATTGACGGGCATCTTTTTGTGATTGGCTATCCACTAGCACATCTGAAAAACCCCAAGGAAGGTCTTCTGAGGAGGTGTGAGGTGGCTGCTCTAATCTCTGCTGAGAACACATGGGGTGTGGGTGGTGGTCTTAGAAATGAGGCAGGACATAAACACAAGAGTGAAGACTTTTCCTCACATGTGAGCTGGGAATACACACAGCTGTGGTTCTGTGGTTTGACGTGTAGATTCAGGAGGAATAGTGGACGGGCTTTTCCATAGAGGAAAGAGCATGGCTCCCTGATACAGCGATCCAAAGTCTTAGTAACGGTTTCTTCACGCTTAATTCCAAAACGCGGGGTCTGAATCAAAACGGTTGTTTCATGCAAAGCTAGAGCTGAATAAACTGCCAGAGGCATTGAGTACCTGATCGGGTGTCAGGGAAAACAGGCTGTTAAGAATGTAGAGAAATGAGTTTTTTCTCTCAAGGAGTTAGCCGACTTGGAAGACAAAATTCACAAAGCAGGTATTTGAAGCACCGCTTACACAGTCCCCAGGGCTCTCTTCTCCCTACCAAGGGAGTGTGCCGTCTCTACTCTAGATGGCAGCTGTAGGAATACAGGGACACAACTGGCCTAGGAGTATAAGAAGACAACCTGGCCAACGGGGAAGGGCGACTACAAACCCAGTGTGCAGGATGATCCAAAGCCCAGAGACCCTGACCTTTGAGACTGCTCAGCACATCTATTCCTGAGTCACTGGTTTTCATTGTATTTATTTCCATCCCTCTTCGCACTCCCATCAAGTATGAGCAATACAGCTTAGATAATGCATTCACACAGTTCAAATTTCCAAAGAGATGAAAAGGGACACAGTGCTGTTATCTCTCCCACCTTTGACCTCAATCAGGCGACTCCTTTCTTCTGAGGCGCTAGTCTTACCAGTTTTCTCGTGGATCTCTGTAGACCTCTTCCTTGTTATTCATGTGTATGCAGCGGCTTGTATACATCTCTCTGTTTTCAGAGAAACAGTTTCTCCCTTTATTTCTAACACCTTCTTGTACATATTGCCCATCTTTTATGCACTGCACTGTCCTGAGCAGTACAGTATAGACCTGTATATATAGTACAGCCTATACCTGTTTCATCTGCAATGTATCTTAACTATGAGTAGTTTCCTTGTTTAAATGCTTCTATTGTTTTCTTAGTAGCATGTGGCAGTAGTTCTTAGACCTTGGTGTGTGGTGCACAGAAGCACATGACAAGTCGATGAAGAACTCAGAGGCCCAGCTAAGATTAGGGATGGTGGCTTCGTGGGAGTTTGAGAACCTCTGCTCTGTGGTCACAGCTCTGCCAGTGATGCTGGGGTTCTGCAGCCATCTTCTTTTCCCTCTCAGCAGCTTCTGCAATTGTGCTGACATCGACTTTTGGGATGTGACTTGGATGTTCTCACCCCATGACCTTCATCTAGACTTCTCATGTCCTCTTTCACCTTTCTTGCTTTGCTTTCTTGAGTAACCTTTCCCAGCATTGCCTATGGGATGCTGTTCTCCTTCCCTGACTCCAGACCAAACACTTCTTGTCCTTGTTTGGTTTCTT
Organism: Microtus ochrogaster; assembly: GCF_000317375.1. Taxonomy (NCBI): domain Eukaryota; kingdom Metazoa; phylum Chordata; class Mammalia; order Rodentia; family Cricetidae; genus Microtus; species Microtus ochrogaster. The sequence goes on from NC_022020.1 coordinate 58,764,329, forward strand.
CTGCTGCTGTGATGGACACCATAACCAAAAGTTACCTGGGGAGGAAAGGGTTTGTTTGACTTATCCATCTCCATCATAGGCTTCAAGGGAAGTCAAGGCAGGAACAGGCAGAAACCACAGAGGAAAGCTATATACTGGCTTGCTCAACTACTCTTTCTATATGGTTCAGGCTACTAACCCTCTGTGGCCATGCCCTCCCACACTAATTAGCAATTAAGAAAAAGCCTTACTAGCTTGATATGCCATGCTTTGCTGATGCCCATGGGAGGCCTACCCCTTTCTGAGAGAGTACAGAGGAGGGTTGGGTTGAGGGAGGGTGGAGGGGAGGAGGGAGAGGGAGCGAGACAAGGGAGGGGAGTGAAATAAATTAACTAATAAAAAAGAAGGAAAGAAACTGCCTTACAATTGTGACCATGGACTAGTCTGATCTGGACGAATCTTCCCTGGAGCTTGCCTCATCCTGGGCAACTCTGTCAAGTTGATGTCTGAAGTTAACAGGTGCTCCCCAAGCTCTTCTCAGGGCAGCATTTGGAGGGAATTGTTGGCATCTTCTAAAGCAGCAGTCTCAACCTGTGGGTCATGACCCCTTTGAGGATCAAATGATCCTTTCACAGGGGTCACCTAAGACTATTGGAAAACCGATATTTACATTATGATTTATAACAGTAGCAAAATTACAGTTAGAAAGTAGCAGCAAAAATAATTTTATGACTGGGGTCACCACAACATGGGGAACTGTATTAAAGGATTGCAGCATTAGGAGGGTTGGGAGCCACTGCTCTAAAGAGATTGTTAATGTGTTTGAAAGGAGTAGAGACTAGAGGAAGGGGATCCTTACTCAGAAGCCAGTGATACTCAGGAAGTGCATACCTTCACCGTTTTAGGGAAATCACAATCTCTGAGAGCTTTTGTCTCCATGGCTAACCAGTCTAGGCTTACAGCCCAGGGATACGATTGCAGAAGGTTGCTGTTGCTTGGATTTCTTTGTCCAGCACCAAAAGGCCTCGATTGGTCATTCAGATGTACATGTGGAGGAATGTGGGGCTGGTTCATACTCTCCGATAGTTTTGGGAACAATAAAATTCTTGAATAGTTATGCTTTCAGGGAGATAGGCTGGGTTGGGAGATTGTCTTGTAAGTGAACAAACACCACCCCCTCCCCAAACTCAACACATACTCACACATGCATGAAATAAAGCGAAAATAAACAGCTCCACCAAAAACCTATACTCGTGTCTCCATAAATAATTAGAAAACATCCACCTCTCCTGTGATTTAAGGTACGACTTTTAAATACGTCTCAGCTGTTTAAGCTTAGTATGCTCACCTCACCAGGGTGCTAGGAGAAGGGGTGCAGGGAAGCACTGTGAAATGATTGTGAGAGGTAGAGATGTTTGCCTATAGTGTTGATCTGCCCTCCAAGCTTCAACTGGGGTTTAAGAACATGCTTATGTTGCATAGTTCCATTTAAATGCCTGTAAACATTGGTGCTCCAACTAATGCCTAATCGTTTTTGCCATTTACTTAAGGATCATGATCTATTCCTGAACAAATATTGAATAGACAACCTTAGTCTAAAGAAGGAAGGCTATAGGGAAGAGAGGAGTGTAGACATGTCAGTCAGTCCCTTACTGGGCACAAATAAATAAGTGCCTGCTCTCCCTAGCCTGTGGAACCCACCCTGCTGCTAACTGGGTTTGAACAAGCTAATGACATATCATTGGTCATATCATTATCAGGTTTAATTGACATTAAACCATTGTAATGTGAGTCATAGTACCTGACATGGTTTTTTTTTTTTCACATTTAATCCTTTCAAGTATAGAAAGACGATCTTTTCTTTTGGGAGATTTAATGGCCTAGATAAAGTCACACAGTTAACTTGAGACTGTATCGTGTAAGCATTGCCTCCCTTCCCAAGCATCTTCTGATGATCTGAGCCCTAGAGGAGGGGAGGGAGGGTTGAGGGGAGGAGAGACAAGGAGAGGAGGGAGGAGGAGACTGCTTCTTTTATCCCGTCTCCTCCCCTTTGCCTCTCCCCTCTCTTTCTTTTCCATGCTTTCATATAGCCCAGGCTGGCCTTGAACTTGCTACACAGTAGAGATTGACTCTGAGCTTCTCCACTCCTGCCTCCACCTCCTGAAAGTTGGGGGTTGCAAGTGTCCACCACATGCCTGGTTTATGTAGTGCTGGGATTGAGTTTAGGGCATGTTGAAATAAGCATTCTACCAACTGAGTTACAGCCAGGACCTTCTTCTAAAGGACTCTTGAAGGACTAGAGTGGCTGCTGTTTTAAAGCCAAGAATCATTGTTGGTTTAGTTGATAAATGTTTTCTTTCCACCCTTGACGTGTTAGGTGGGAAGGAGGTGGTGACCTCCAGTGGAGGGAGCAGAGACTAGGAAACGTGGTTTTGACAGATTTTACTGTGGAATCATGAACCTCTTTCTTAGGAATTCTGCAAATAATGATTTCTTTGGGAAGTAATACTGACGGAGAAAACTGCAGGCCTGGAAGCGAGAATGTTCTCTTCACAGAGTCCAGGCACAGCTCTCACTGTGGACGGAGGCTGGCTTGGTATACAGCCTGCCGACTAAATAAGAGTGATTCATAGTTCATGCAGTGCTTGTGCTTGGAAGTCCAGCAAATAATAGCAGGGAGGTGGATTCCCCCTGCTGTTTTGAAACTTGTGAACTGTCACGTGACCACCTCCTGTCCTGGTGGGAGCCTGTCCTGGCACTAGCTCTGTAGACCAGGCTGGTCTCGAACTCACAGAGATCCGCCTGCCTCTGCCTCCCGACAAATGAGCTTCTGCACTGATCTCAGTATCCAGCCAACACACTTCTAAGCCACCTGTTACCCATTGTCTTTTTGAGCTTCAAACGTTTTTAAAGCACTGCTCAGGCTACCTTGCTATCAGAGAACACTAATTATGATGATGACTTAGCTTCAGGGAGCGCAAAGCATTGTGGTAAAGTATGTTGCCATTGTGTAAGTACTTGGGGCCAATCAGAAAGAGGCTGACTAGGTGGACGTTTCTAGAAAGGAGCTGTTGGAGGGAGCTCATCACCTATTGCCCTTCCCCTGACTGATATGGGATGTTTTTCAGTGAGGCCATTCGTGATGGCTGCTTGTCTTTTGTGGAGTCCTGCTGGCATGTTAAGACAGGGTATGCTCTGCTTGGGAGGTGGAATGTCTGTCTCTAGCTAAAGCCTGGAAACCTAAGGTAGGGATTGGAGGTTTTAAGCCTGCAGCTGAGTCTTATTAAAAGGCTTTAGGATTAGAATTCCCTTTCAGGACTGTGCATGCATTCCATTCTAGAATCCATGCAGCTAACGACCACCGTGAGCCCACAGAGGGCCAATGACACACTGTCTCGTTTGAGTCTCCAAAACCTGCAAGTGACTTGATCAGAGCACTTGTTTTTCCACAGATGTAAGAACTGTAGCTTGGAGGAAGAGGACCCTTGCCCCAGACTCCAAAGCTGGAACGTGGCAGAGCAGAGTTCACTGTGCCCTGTGACTACTCAGCTTGGCAGAACTGAAGCTTAGAGTTTCAAGGGCGTGGGAGGAGAGCTGTGGGCTTGCTGAGGGCAGACAGGCTCTGGCAAGGTGGCTCGGCAGCCCTTCTTTCTGAAGACCCAAGGGAAAGTTGAGTATACTCAGCGTTCACACTGATGAGTTCGTTTAGGGTTTCCCCATGCATTTTATATTGGCAAAACACATCACAGTAATTTGGTGAAGTGTGTGTGTGTGTGTGTGTGTG
>NC_022020.1:58768191-58777855 GCF_000317375.1 Microtus ochrogaster
GAGAGAGAGAGAGAGAGAGAGAGAGAGAGAGAGAGAGAGAGAGAGAGAGAAGAGAGAGAGAAGAGAGATTGAGATTGAAAATGGCCTTGGTGGTGCTACCCTGTGTAGATGCATGCGTCTGTTGGTTCATCTACTGACTTAGAGTAGCTACCCTTTGTCTTTAGGGGTGAGTAGGCAGAGAACACCTCCAGGTGACTGTGTGTGATTAAACCATAGATCCATCAAGGATGCTTTTAGTTTCCTACATCTGTCATTGCCCACCAGTGCAGGGCAGGCATGGCTGACTGTCATTGTTCCATCCAAGGGAGCTTTGCCAATGTCCAGAAAGCACTGCTTATTCTAAAGCCACACAAGCAATCTGTGTCTGTGCAGTACTTAGCATAACTCCCAGAAGCCATGGAGGCTGTCTATACTCCCTTGTCTATAAACTCTAAGGAAGGAAGTTTTCAAGGATGTGATATGTTGTTAATCCCCTTGTATCCATGAGATTGCACAGGACTGCTCTGGAGCTCTTCCTCTCCTAGGAAGACTTAATTACAGTTCCAGGTGCCTTCTGCTGGCTAATCAGAAACCAGCAAAGCCTTTTGCTTGGTCTGGTAAGTTCTTAGAAAAGTTACAGACGCTGGTTTTCTGTGTGTGGCTGATGCATTTTTAATTGTACTTGCAGTATTAAACAGCATTTCTTAATCGGATCAGTAGGTAGCCGACAGCTGATTCCAGTGGTGTCTCTTGGCCACCTGCCTGACGCTCAGCCTTGCTGTGGATTCATCTAGCTTCTGTTTTTGAGCTGATTCAGTGTGGGCTGTACTGGGCATGATCACTGTTCAGGTTGGGTCAGTGATCTCTCTCAGGGGCTCCGCTGAGAAGGGATGAAGGAAGAGATGGCGGGATCTGTTTCATTTTATTTGTGGTTTCCATCTAAGGAAGAAGCATATCGTCTTGGTCTTAGAACATGCTGGAAAGTTGGGAGGCAGAACTAAAGCCCCTCTGCTGACCTTTCCCATTTGGTGGAGGCTCCTACACTTTTCCCTCTATTTGCTTGAGGACAGAGGGTGGCAATGCTTGGCCACTGGCTTTCTCTGCAGGGCTCAGATTTGGGAGCTACTTCAGCTGAGTTGAAAGACCAGCTCTGTTGCGTATTGAGGAGCTCATCACCCCTTTGTGCTCCCGTTTTTCCATCTGCAGAATGGAGCTATGCCACAGGGAATGAGTCCCAGGAGCTGATACAATGGGGGCTGGAGGAGACAGGGTCCGGCTTGTGGGAAGGTCTCTCAAGCACCAGCCGTTCTTGTCACACACTGATATCGACCTGCTCCTGGATCATCTGTGTTCCCTAAAGCAGATATGGAACAAGAGCCCTAGTTACTCGAGTGTTCTGTTTTTATCAGAGCTTATCTCCCGTACCCTGTTCACACACGGAACATTTACAGGGTTGACTTTGTCATTCCTGACAATTAATATAGGCCAAAATCTTGTTCGTGAGTGACCCCTGGGGCAAAGCGACTATAGGAAGAGCCTGTTGTAGAATCTCTGGGATCGTCCCATTTGAGATTCCAGCCACCGTTCCAGGTATAATTGTAATGGGAGGTCAGTCCTTTGTCCAGAGTCCTGCTCTGACTCAGCCTCTTACCCATTCGTCCATGTTCTTCGGCCCCACCTCTATGGGGCAAGGCCTGGTATTGCCTCTTACCTTACCTAGTTTACCTCATTGTACTTACGTCAGATGGGACAATCTCATTTTAGTGTGGAAGGTAAAAGTTGCTGAGCAGTGGTTGAGTTGCCGTGCTTTGATTTTCAGGAGGCCACAAGTACTTCATGGAGGTGTTCCTCTATGACTGAACCCATGAAGAACCTGCTTTGGCGGTAGGCCGCAGGCCAGTGGGAGCTCCCCACTGGTGTTTTCAGCTGCAGCCGGCCTGTTCATTTTCTCCTTCAGTGTTGCCTTTTGTACTCACGGCCCTTCTGTGAGCTATAGACAGCACTGCATTCTGTTTCCTGGAGGGGAAAACCAAGGTGCGAACTCTGTAGTGGGAAGTGACAAGCATATAAAGGAGCACAGAATCTTGGGTGTGGATAGGGTGTCCTTCTCCCAGACTGACTGGCCTTTGTACCTGATGGCTGTGTGGAGCTGTCTGAGAGCTGCCAAGGCCCAAGGAGCAATGTGAATCTATTCTCAAAGGCATTGTCATAAAGCAAAAAGTCATCAGCTCAGGTACGAGTGAGAATCATGTGCATAGATAGTGTAAATACACACACACACACACACACACACACACACACACACACACACACACACATGTATGTTCTACAGAATCAGCTTGCACAACTACAGAGGCTGGCATGGCTCAAGATCTACACTCACCAAGCTGGAGACCTCAAATGGCTGATTGTCTAGTTCCAGTCAGATCTAGAGACTTGAGAACCAGGACTGGTGGGTAAACCTTACTAAGTAGCAGGCTTGGGACTCAGGAAGAGCTTACGTTTCATTTGAATTTGAAATCAGGAAAACCCCACGCTTTGGCTCAGGCAGGTAGGATGAGCTCCGTCTTACCTTCTTGTTTTTCCCATGCCTTCAGCTTGTTGAATGAGGACAATTCACATTAGGGAGAGCAATGTGCTTGGCTTTGGGTGCCAGTTCAAATAATAGTCTTATCCAGAAACACTTTCAAGAACATGCTTAGAATAATGTTTGACCAAGTGTCTGGGTCCCCATGACATGGTCAAATTTTGAATAAACACCACAGAAAGCAACATTTAAAACCCCACTAAACTCTATTTGCATCACAGTTTTCACTACACTTGAATGAGCTTGGCTGGACTCCTGTTATTCTTGCTGGCTCCACCCGAGCACAGCGTATATGTGTTCCCCATCCTCCACCATCTTGTACTTAATTCTGTTCAGTATCTGGTGTTGGTGTTTCTGTCCTGTCCGGTTCCCACAATCATTAAATCCCAAAGAAATCACACAGAGGTTTACATTAATCATAAACTGATTGGCCCATTAGCTCAGGCTTCTTATTAACTTTTATAACTTACATTAGCCCATTATTCTTATCTGTGTTAGCCACATGGCTCAGTACCTTTTTCAGTGGCATAGTCACATCTTGCTTATTTGGTGTCTGGACAGGACTGAAGAGGAATGGGCTTCCTCCTTCCCAGAATTCTCCCATTCTCATTGACCCGCCTCTGCTTCCTGCCTGGCTACTGGCCAATCAGCATTTATTTAAAACATAATTGACTGAATATAGACAATTGTCCAGCACCAAGTATCTCTTGTTCACCCATCTACCTTTGAAGGGCAGATGCTAAAGTACCAAAGGCTTTATCATTCTTCTTTTCTCCAAGGTGAAGAATTCTTGGTCCAATAAGAAGCCAGGTTCTTAGCTCAGTTTTCTGATGGACAATACAGACGCTTCTGATCTGGTGTTGGAATTACAGGCCATGGTGCTGGGCTGGGAGAAATTGAGACCTTGTTTCTTATAGCACCAGAAAAAAAAAGTGGTAGTTGGTGCCTGTTACACAGTAGGTGGTCAAATTGAGGTTCTTAAGTTTTCATCAGATGTTAGATTGTTAGAGGTTTTAGGGTGCAGTTGGGGGAGAGCAGTGGAGTCAAAGGAGCCAAATAACTTAAACTATTTGCTTTCTGTATCCCAGTTTCCTAAGTGAAGACAATTGGTACCCCCTTTCCTGACTCTTAGATATTTCGAAGATAGAATAGCTAATTTTATTATACGTGGCAAGAACTGTCCAAAACATTCAACCTAATGAGGTTCAGAACCCTTTGAACTGAAGTTCAGAGAGGTCGCAGAGCTGGGGAGTGTCAGGTCTGCAACTCTGACTCAGGTGGTCTGAGGATTCTGCGGTTCCCATTCCCTGCTCCTGTAGGTAATACAAGATGGTGTGAGGGTGCATTCAGGGCTTTGGAGAATGAATGTGTTGTGCATACTCATCTGAGCATCTTGGGAAAGATTCACGCATGACTGCTGCCCACTTGGGAGTTTGCTGAGCTTGGACCACATGTGAATTCAGAGCAGGAATGCGTGAGGGCTCAAGGCTTGTCACAGCTTTTCCTCACCAGAGTGACAGTTAAGTTCACCATAGCCATCTTGGGATTCTGGGCATCCAGGTGATATGGTCCTGGCAGGCTGCTCTTCAATTCCCCTGGGATTTGTCCTTTCTTCTCTGAGCCTGCACCTTGCTGCTGTGGCCTGTGCCTTAGTGGAATTCAGAAGAGGTGGTTGTGAGTCTCTTCAGTGAGGGTGGGCCATGTGAGGGCAGGCTGAGGCTGTCCCCTGTCCTCTGGCGCCCAGGTACTGCTGGGTTTGGCAAAAGAACTCATAGAATTATGATGTCTCCTTAGAATCCAACCTTCTCCAAGAGTTTGTTTCGACTGTGGTAAAATACTTATAAACTATTTTAACTTTTAAGAAAGACTTTATTAGTACATATACACAATTTACTCCTGTGGAAGTACATAGTTGGGTGGCATTAAGTGCATTCACAATGCTGTGCAGCCACCACCATCCGTTCAGCTCCAGAATGTGTACATTAGCCCTGTGAGAACATCTGTGCCCATTGCACACTTGACTTCCCAAACCCTAGCCCATGCCATTGTCCGCTCTGACTCTGATTCCCGGGGTATTTATCTGAGTGGAACTGTGTGCTATTTGTCCTTTTATAGCTTGTGTATTTCATGTGTTGTAAAGCTCAGCGGTTTATTTATATGCTGATGTGGGTCAGGCTTTTCATTCTTTAAAAATAATTTCTGCAAAATTACATGTATGAGTGTTTTGCCTGTATGTATGTGCACTGTAAGGATGTCTGGTGCCACAGAAGCTAAAAGAGGGCACCAAAGCCCCTGGAATTGGAGTTACTGGGCAGTTTGAGCCACTATGTAGGTGCTAGAAACCTAACCTGTGTCCTCTACAAGAACAAGTGAGCTGAATCACTGAGCCATCTCTTAGGCTAAATAACATTCAATTGTGTGGCTGGACCGCTTTTCTGTGGACGTTTGGGCTGTTTCCACTTTCTGGTTGTCATGAAAAGTGTTGCTGTACCAGTATTTCTGTTTTGGTTCCTTTTGCACCTATCTAGAATCTGATGAATTTGCTGTATCATCATAAGTTTGTTTGGAAGGTTAAATAACCTAGTGTTTGGAGCCATTCTTGGACAGTCCCTAAGTGCCTAGCAAGCACTCCAGGTATTTCCACTTGCCTTGAGGCAGTACTCACAACCCAGAAGTTCTGTGCAGTTAATAGTGATGTAAGTGCGTGGCATAGCGTCTTTGAGAAAGGGAAGCTGGAAAGTGAGTTCCACTCAGACCACCAGGAGTCATGAGTGTCTGAGCCAGGCCTGCATGACCACAGGGATGAGTTCATTATGGATATGTCTTGTGGGAGGTCCTGCAACCTCAGTGGGAGAAAAGACTGGGAGAAGCCAGTCTGGGACAGGAGTCCAGTGTCTTTGTGCATGTTTATGGGGTTGCACTGTGGTACCTTGCTGTATGTAGATGTTATGAAATAACTAAATCATCATATTTAGCATATTTGTAACATGGTATAAAGTAGTTTGTGGCGAAACCACTTGAAGTCCTCTCATAGCTATTTTGATATATACTGTATTTTATCTACAACCACTCTTTACTGTGAAATCAGCACTGAACTTACCCTTGCTAGCTAACTTCGTGTCCACTGGCCAATCACTCCTCTACTCCCGAAGTAACTGCTCTGGTCTTTCTACTTCTATGAAATCAGTGTTTTTTAGGAATTACATGCAGTATTTGTCTTTCTATGCTTGGCTTATTTCATTTAACACGTTTCGTCCACGTGGCTGAAAACAGCCTCTTCTTTTGATTATGCATATAACATCATCCATTATGTGCCATGTCTTCTCAGTTGGTTCCACATCGTGTCTACTGTGACTACTACTGTGGCCAGCATGGGTAGCTTCTTGAAAAGGACATGTCAACATTCTTGAGATAGCCTGAAATTTTCCTCAAGAAATAGCATATCCTTCTCAAAATAACCAGACAGTGAGAGAAATGTCCTCAGAGCAAGCAGAATAGTTAATGGATAAGCTACCTTGCCGAAGGTGTGGCACCATATCTTAGGTTAGGATTTTCACAGGACACTTGTCCTTAACTTCAGACGCTTGTCTTTCCTGCTGCATCCAAAGCCTTTTCTAGCCCCACAGTATTCTACTCTTTGAAAGGAGTTTTCTCTTGAGTGTTCACTTGACAACAGATAGAAAAGCATTCAGACTTTCTCTACAACTCTTTTCCATAAAAACAGAGCTGGATGATGATTCTGATAATGGAAATGCCACTGCCCTGTGGCCCGAGGAGGCTGAGGCAGCACGCATGGGAGAAAGATGTCCTCATCTTGTACTCGGGAAGGAGTGCCTGCCTGCTCAGCTAAAACCACATTTCCCACATTTCGATGAAAATGTTCTAGCACTGAGTGTTGGGAAGTGCTTGAAAGAGAATCTTAAGGTTTGAAAGTCAGCTCCATGCAGCTCTAAGAATAAAGCTTCCGGTTCCTGAAACCTATATCAAAATGCACTGTTGCCAAGGGCATACCCAGTGGTTGAGCAGAAGGCACAGGGACATTTTGTGCTAATCATACGGCTTTTTATACATTTTTATATGGGGACTTATTAGTCAAATTTGCCAAGTAGAACAAAAGTGCAAATAACATGCTGTGGTAGAAATGGCCTTTAAATAGACATAGTCCCTAGGCGATACTATTAGCAGTCACGGAAATGACTGAGCTTTTGGGGGAGCTCCCTATTCTATAGATGGTATGCATCTCTGGGTTATGGATACACAAACAGCTATTTGATGATTCAGAAGATCCATAAGGATGCCAGGCAGGAGGACAGCACCTGCATCTAGCCTGCTGCCCATTCCGAGTAGGCTTTTGGTAGGCATCTGAAGAATGTGCCCCCAGGGTACTTCACACACTGCTTTTCAAAGCAGAAACTGCTTTATCTTATAGAACCTTAATTTAAAAAAAAAGTCTAAGTCACCTTGTTTAAAAGTAAATGTTCAATTCACTGGTGTTCAGCATGTTCAACATCTGTGACGCTTGTATCTAGTTCCAAAATGTTCTTCTCACCCACAAAGGAGACTCTGTGTCCATTCCTCTTGCTCTAACCCTTCACTACTGCCATTTATTCTGTATGGATTTGCCTCCTAGATATTTCATATTAACTTCTTTCATTTAGCACATTTTTGAGCCTCATTCACATTGGAGTGTGGAGGAGAACGATACTCCTTTTGCTAGATAAGCCCTTGGAATAACCATTCCACTCAGCTAGCTCTGCCATACTTTGTTTATCCATTCCTAGATGATTGGCATTTGGGTAGTTTCCATCTACTAGCTATTATGAATTTTTCCTGCTGTTTACATCATGGAAAAGCTTTTTGAGTACCTGTTTTCAAGTCTCGTGTGCACATTTAGGAGCAGATTTCCTGCATCATACAGTTCTGTGTTCAGTGGCTCCACTTTTCTGGCGCAGCAGCATTGTTTAATGCCCGACAAGCAGAGTTTGAGGGTTCGGGTTTTTCATATCCATGGTGACATCCACTGTTTGCCACTATTGAGTGTTCACCATCCTACTGCATGGAAACGGATTCTGCCCTGTAATTTTGATTTGCATTTCAGGCCTTTGTTTCTCGTCGAGTGGCATTATGGAGGAGCCACATTCTTCTTCTAAGATGATTTAATATGATGGGACAATTTAATAAGTTGTTGAGTGGATGCCTCCTCTGTCCTTAGTACCTTAGTGATTTTTGTCCTTTAGGTTTAGATCTCACACCATCCTGCTCCGTGTATGAGATAAGGGCTTGGCAAGAGTAAATTATGCACTTGAAGTTATTTACGTGGCTTAGTAGCAGTTTCGGGGGTTCCTCTCAGGGCTCAAATTTAACTCCAAGCCCCATGCACTTTCCATAGAGAGTTTGAATCCTGGAAGTAGGTAAAACAAAGTAAGGGGACTTCTATTTCCAAGACTTTAGTCAATGGTGAAGAACTGACTTGTGATGAAATAGAACTGGGTGGTTCCATGGGTCTTGGGACTCTATTGCTGTCTCTTGAGAGAGCGGGAAGCCGAGACCTCAGTGGCTGGGAGCATCCTGTGCTGGAGCCCTGATCATTAGTGAAGGGAGCACCTGTATATGTGTATGGAGTCATAGGATCTTTGTTTTACCCTTGTGACTTCAAGTGGATAGTGTTTGATTACACTGAACCTTGGCGCTAAAGAGGCACACAGGGCAAGCTCCAACTACAGAATGCCTTGCCTTGGTGTTATTGTTCAGGAAATGTGTCCTGGACTTAATTGAGTATGAGTTGAAAAATCAAATGTAAGTCTGGGTCCTATTTTAGATGTGTGGATACCTAATATTTAGTGCCCTTGGACAAATCCTGATAACAGCCCCTGGTATCTTCTAGATCAATTTGATTTTCTCATACTGAGTTATTTTAGAGTGAGATGCACCTGTATCACAATTTTATTTAAAGAGTCATTCATTGATGCTATAACAAAATTACCTCTCTCAATAGAGAGATGAGTCATCTATTTTAACCATGTTTATTAAGTCCATGTGGAAACTGGATGCTGGAGATGAAGTCTGGAATATTCTATATTCTGGGAGGGAAGCAGGTGCCCAAACTGAAGCTCCAACTCTCTGGGTGCACTGGGTGCATACAGGAGTCATGGTGGAGGCAGGCAGTGCCATGAGCAGTTCAGAGGGGCTTCAGGAAGGAAGGAAAGAGGAAGAATTCTCAGTACAGAAAGGTCAGAAAGATTTCGGAGGAAGGATTAAGAGCAGTTCTGGAGGAATTTGAAAAGCGGGGAGTAGAAAGGAAAACATTTCAGCTATGGGGAGTGGTGTGTGAAAAAAGCCCAGAGGAGAGAAGTTATGAGTTGGCAGGACACGCTCTTGACCTGATAACTCAGTGGAGGAGGCCTTCAGGTAGCTGGAGGTCAGTGTTCACGAGCTCCCAGCTTCCCAGACGTTAACACTTACCTGTCCGGTTGCTTTTTGAAGGAGGACTGCCCTACAGGCATGAATTAGAAGGTCTTCCTTCCTGCAGGCAGTTCCTCACTTGGTAGATTTATCCTCTAGTGTCTGGATAAGCAAGGATATTCATCTCCCTGTTACTTTTGTGCAGCTGAGACTTACGTGTGACAGACCCACATCAGACTGTATACTTAGCGGAGAAGAGTTGGACCTAAGGTGGCTGGAATATCCTGCCGAGGTGTTTCCTTGGAGCTGACTGAACTGACCTCATGTGAGGTTCTGTGGATCCTGGCAGCAGAGATTAATGCTATCCTGAAGGGGAAGGAGTATTGTCCTCTTGCTGTCACCATCTTCATTCTTCATCTTCAGTGAACTGGGGACGGCTTCACAGCAGGCCTTGAAGAGTGTTAGTGTTGCTTGCAGAGGTCATGAAACTTCATAATTTCTCCTTCTCTCAGACCCCAGACGTTAAGATGCCAAGTACAGTTAGACAAGTCTTTTTCCTCTTGTCTATAAGTCTTGGAGAGCGTTGCTTAAATATTTAAGAATTCTTGCAGGTAAATGATATTTCTTGTTTATCACCTCTTTCAATGCCCTGGTGCTAAAAAAATAAGTGTTTCAAAGAAACTGAGCTCTGCCGGG
>NC_022020.1:58778033-58787290 GCF_000317375.1 Microtus ochrogaster
AAGAAACTGAGCCCAGATTTTAACATTGCTGCTATGAGTTGGATTACTCTTCACTTGCCCTGGTTTTAGGTTGCTGTAGAGATAGTGGCTATTATGTGAGGTCATTCAAAGTATCTGTACTTTTAGCAGAATAATAGTCGTATGTTTTCTCCTAGGGCTCATGACCTATCTAGTTCCAGGTTCTTAGCCTCAGTAACAGTACCAGGTGTAGGTTCCATCTCATGCAATGGACTTTAAATCCAATTTTAAAAAAGTGGTTGGTTACTCCCATAACATGTGTGCCACTCTTGCACAAGGGTACCTTATGCACATGCTGCTGTTGTAGGTCACAGGGTCGTAGCTGTGAGAGATGGATGATTACTTTTTCTGGCATCATATACAGTACCTTCCAGCACCATGCCCTCTAGTCAAGTGAAACTTCTAGTTTGGTAACAGTCTAGTTTCTCTATGTTTGAAGATTAAGTGCTGTCTTTAGGAACAAGGCTTTGCTCTCCGGTTGTGGAAGGTAACTAATAGCATTGGAAAGAGCCTGTAATGTTTGATGGTCTCTATGGGGACCTCTTTGGTCAACAAGTTAACAAGTGTAATCCATTCCTGGAAGTCATGGTTTTGCTTGAGATCATATGATGTCTGTCTAGTTGTGGCATTCACACTCTCTCCCCCACCCCATTATATAGTAACTCCATTTGAATTCCTTTTTATATTTTAGGAAGCCTCTAGAGTGGTTGGGTTTCCATATGGCCTTTCAAAAGGCCCTTGGTGCTCGTTGTCCCTCTCCATATTCCTTCCTTTGCCCTGCCCTCCCATCCCTGTACCTATTATTCTGCTAAGTGAACATAACAATAAAATGTCTCCTGACATACTTCTATGCCCATAGATCTATGCATCACTCAGCCTTCATCAGAGAAGCTGCTCCTTGCAGTAGACCCACAACTGGGTGATGTGCAGACAGTGAGAAACCTTGGAATACTCAACCCTAAATGGGATGTCTTTATTAAACCCCTCCTCTCAAAGTTCGAGGACCAATGCAGAAGAAGAGGTGGAAAGATAGTAAGAGGCCATCATCACAGAGCAGATGCACAAATGAACTCACAGAGAATTAACAGCATGCGCAAGACCCAAACAAATGCAAGCCAGACAAAATCCCCAATGCGGAGGAAGGGAAGTGGGTACATAGTCTCACCCCTAAATAAGAAGCTATTTGCAGCTGACTCCTGCTGGGAGACGGAAAACCAGTTTTCTCCTGTGGAGTGATCTTGGGTGTATCAGCCACACTCCAGGGCAGGCCTGATGCTCAGGAGTGGATGACCAATATGAATAGATTCCATGTTTGTATGTTTGTTTCTTCATGATTTTGTTGCCTTTTTTTGCTTTGTTTTCTTGTTTTTATTTGATGTGTTATGAGAGAAAGAACATTAATTGGGTGGGTGGGTAGGGAAGAACTAGGAAGATGTGGGGTAGGAAAAGAATATGATCAAAATACATGAAAAAATTGAAAAATGATTTAAAATATAATAAAGTATGTACCTATTAGGACATACCCAAAACAGGCTAAGTGTATGGCTTTTATAGGCAGAATCCCTTCTTCCCTCCAGCAGTTGAAAGGGATAGGTTGTCTTTTGAAGTCTGACTTGACTGCTAGCCTTCCTCTTCATCCTGTGCCACCTCAGAGAGGAAAAGGCGCCTTCCCAGTACTGTAACTGGAGGTCAGGTGAGTAAATCCTTGCTGCTCACTGGCTCTGAGACTTTGGGCAAGCCACCCATCTGACCCATCAGCTTCCGATTCTACCTCCCCATTGAATTCCCTGTGACCCTGCTGTGCATACTTGTTGGATCATTGAAGAGAAAACTTCCCCAGCCCACAAGATTACCCTGTCTGCAGAGACAGCAGTCTCAAAATCCACAGACAAAAAGTTTGGGGGGGATGGAATGCAGCTGTTGGTATAATGAACACAGAGAGAAGCTGGAGAATTTGGAATAATTGAGCCGAAAGATGTGAAGCTTGTAGGGTCGTTGCTACTCAGTCTTCTGTCCAAATTGTTATGAATACAGCCCAAGCGACCGCTGCATCAGCGGTAAGGGGGGCTCTCACGTGCTGTAGGACAGAGATGCTCACAGTGCTGCTAGGCAGCAGGCCTGGCATCACGGGGAAGCTGGTCATAAGTCCAGATATTCCTGGGCCTATGCAGGCCTGCAGAAATCAGTTACAGCAGCCCTTCCAGGGCACAGTGCTGCGTGCTAAATTAGAGAAAGGCTTCTAGGGTTCTAGCCCCGAGTCTTCTGGGCATTATTTGCAGGTTAAGAAAAGGTACCAAAGATGGTTGAGGTTGTCCAGCAAGGCCAATAGTGGGCTCATGTTCGTCCAGTGGCTTAGTGGATGAGCTGCAGCAGTGGCTCATACTGTCCCTCTTGTGGTCAATGGTGATCACTAGCATTGGCCCCTTGACTTGTAAGAAATGTGAACTCTGGGACACAAGAGATGGCTCATTGGTTTATAGTGATTTTTTTACTCTTGCAGAAAACCCAGGTTCATTTCCCAGAACCCACATGGTGCCTTATCAATACCCATTAACTCCAATTCCAGGAAATCTGACAGCCTTTTCTGGCCTCCGAGGGCACCAGCAATATACATGGTGTGCAAACATATGTGCAAGCCAACACTCACGCATAAAAAATAATTGCTAAAAATTAAAAAAAAGAATACAGATTCATGGGCCCCACATGGAAGGTTTTATAAAACCTTCTATGGAGGTTCACAAACCTGGAGTTCATATGAGCCCCAGCCAACTCTTAACTCTTGGCTAAGTGCTTTTTGACAGAAAGATAAGTATTTTAAATTACTAAAATCTGTGACAGTTCTTCCTTGACACTTTCCACAGGTTCGGGTTGGAAACACATCTGGGTGACAGATGCAGGTTTCTTGTTTGTTTTTCCAGTAGCCAAAGCATGTCCCTGTTCAGAGCATCTGGGCCTTCGAGGGTTGAACCAGCAACATGTTGGGGAGACTTGAAGAGTTAGACTCTGGTCTGAGTTTTTTTTTTTTTTTTTAAAGGTTGTATTCTATTGAGTTGCCACCATTTAACAAACGTTTTCTTGATTGTGGAAGAGGCTGGGGCAGTAATAAAAAGGCCATTTTCATTTGGCACGCAGTAATGTAAGGCTGTCATGCACTCGAACCCATTCGTCTGTCTTTTACTTCCACATCAGATTGGCAGCTTGAATGGTCTGGGGGAGGAGATTAGTGTTCCACACTCAGCTTCATCTCCTTTGTGCAATAAGTACTTCTTGCACATGCTGGATGGAGAGCCCCTTGTCCAATGCAGGAGGAGCCGCGTGGTGGTGAGATTATATAAGCCAAGAGCCATTGTGTGGGCTCAGGCCTGAGCCTGGGAGGGCTCCTAAAGAGAAAGGGCTGTTTTTAGCATGCGTATCATTTCCATTAGGGGCAAGTGCTGGGAGGCTGTTCTGCCTCTTTCTTTTCTCCCTTTCTTTCCTGTTCCGGGTAGTGCAGAGCATGGCTACAGAATGCCCTGAAGATGCTCTTTTTCCCCTTGGGTTTTACAGAACATTTAGGGAGCCTATCCCTCCGTTTCATATGATAGGTTCCGGCCTAGAGAGAAAGGAAGTCAGATTCCTGGGGAGATAAGATATACAGAATTATATAATCCAGACTTTAAAGATTCCATAGCAGATGTCTTCTGGAGTGGTTTTCCTTGTGCTTAGAGATCAGAGGGTTCTCTCTGACCCAGTCATGTGACTAGAGGGTGCTATCCCAGGCCACAGGAGACAGACTTTACAAAGCTGTTGGGGAACCTCCCACACCCTTGGTGGGATCTTTGCAAAAAGATCATGTTGGAAGAAGTTCAGAGTTCAGATTCATGATTATATCATATTTAAATGTGATTTTGAGGCTTCTTCTCTAGAGGGCATTTGAGGAAATTGATTGCTATCCCCCTACTTTTATAGGGCCTTGGTTACATTTCTGCTCATTACTTTATTTAGCTCTCTCAATATTGGGACTAATAGAACATACTTAGTCTTGACCCCTACTCCCAAAAATGGAGGAAGGGAGAAATTTTGAAATGAACTGCCGAATACATGGAAGTAACCTATCAGGATGTAGAACTGAGGTTCACCTCACAGCAAACTGCTGTGTGCTGGTGGTTACTGATACTGTGTGTTGGTGTCGAGAAACTCGCACATGTAACTCATATACGGATCATGTTCACAGCTAGAGGACATCGAGTTCTCCACTACTGTGACTTCTGTGTGCCTTGGTGTTCTTTAGGTGCCTCTGTATTGCCTAGAAGGTTTGGTCAACACATCTTGAGTTCCAGACGTGTGACTGAGGGGGTCTTACTTAGGTGGAGCCTGAGAAGATGCTCAACTCATGTTGCTGGTCTGGGGACCACACTTTGAAAACAGCCGTCCTGAGTTGAGGTCAGGGATTGATTGTTTTGTCCTCTAATATGTTGATTGGGCACTTGGCAAATCGGATGCCTCAGATAGAGCCAGTCACCTTTGTGAGTTAAAGCTAAAAGTTCTCTTGCTACACAAGTGAATTGTTCCAATTAGGGTCAGTGAATTTTCTCTTTTTGTTTGTTTGTTTCTGTTTGCTCCCTCCCTCCCTCCCTCCCTCCCTCCTGTCTGTCTTTTCTGATTGGGAAATGAGCATTCTGCTCTCCATGCCTTCGTTTGGTGACAGTGATGTCCTAAAGATTTATTGTTGACTAGATCTGGTTATTGACTAGAAAATAAACGACAAAGGGTGCTTGGCACCTCTAGCTGCTCCATCCTGATAGCACAGGGAAGGTGGCTGTCGAGCGATACCCCAACATAAGGTACATGTGAAGGTTGTGGCATTGGCTTAAGGCAAAAAGAAAGTAGCCACTTGTGGAGTGCTGGCCATTACTCTCGGTCCTACAGTTGAGAGCTTTGGTCTTTGGATCGCAGGGTTGTGTAATGAGTTGTTCTTAGGAGGCCCTCTTAGACCATTAACCTTCATTCATTAAATTGAGTACTCCACTTTAAACATTCCTCCAGGAAAATATTCATTGGCTTTGAAGGTAGGAAATACGCTTTTGTGTGTCTGGGTGTCTGAGTTGGCTTAGCATTGAGAACCCATTTGCTCTGGGAGACTGGAGGGGGGCAGGTGTCAGACCCAAGCTGTACTGTATTTGTGTTGAGGCTCTCTGCCCCATTAGCTTGATTTACACCTGCCTTCCTCTTCTTCCTCCTCCTCCCTTCCTGGTCAGTGCCCATAGGATATGTGTTGTAGTCTGGCTACTTATTAGTCTAGACCGCTCACCAGTCTAAATTGTGATTACTGTTTGTTTTTCTTAAGCATAATTTGTTGGTTTTGGTAGTGCAAAATGCCTCTGCCAAGCACTGAGGGTTTGGGGAAAAAAGGCTCCTGTGGAAATAGTCTGCAGTTGCTTGTTTATAAAACACTTCAGTTGCTATGATTGCCCTCCCCTCTGACACCGAAGCTGTTTCTTCCTTCAGAGAATAAGTTGGACAAGTCAGACAGGGTGAGGAATGACTGGAGGACAGGGAAAGGCCTAGGCTAGGGGCTGTTAGTGGACGCCTTGGCCGCAGTTGAGATGAAGACTGACCCACTGGGTTCCTTCTTGCCTGCCTACCACTGTGACTGGGCTTTCTATGTACTCTTTGCATTGTTAACAACGTGAGTCGTGCATAACAATGACATTCACATCTCACAAAAGAAAACCAAAACTTTACCATTTCAAAAACTGTGACCCGTGCCTCGGTTTACTGCTCTGAAAAATGGTGATATCGCCCACCCATTACCCTTGCCTGTCACTTTACTGGCTGACAGCAAGCCAGCTGAAGAAGTAGTCGGGCATGCTAGGGCTTTAAGCTTGAGGCCGTGGATGAAAAGCAGGCTCAGGTGGCAGAGAGATTTTAATGCTATAAATGGGGCTGTGAAATGGAAGTTTAATCTTTTGAAATCTGATCCCATTTGCTCAGTGTAAGGAATGAACTTGGGAAATCAATAAAATGAGTTAATTGTGTGCTCTCTTTTCGCAATTGGTGTAGCAGCCCTTTAGGATTTGGACAGTAGCTCAGCTTCCATGCTCTTTAAGCTAAAACAGCATTTGAGATTCCTGAGAGATAAGGAGAGAGCAGCTGAATTGCTTCCAAAGAGGGTAACAATCAAGAGCGCAATGAGGAGAGCGCTTAAGAGGGCTGTTCAGAGGCGCTCCCTGAAGGAGTCTGCCATCAAAACTCTAACTTCAGACTTTAAAGTTGAGGTGTATCTATCTTTGGGTAGTTAATGCTTTTTTGGAAAGGGGGGGGGTGTCCTTTAATATGTAGGAATGAATTGAAATGCCCTGAGCCTGGTGATGGCAAGGCCACACTAGATGTTTAGACATCAGGTGAGGAGAAGCAGCTCACTTGAATAATTAAATCGGTACAGAGCGGCATTCCTTAGCCCAGCGATAGGAACACTGATGTGCAAGGGCCTTCGTCATTCACACACGTGTGAAAGAGAGTTATCTGCCTCCAAACCGTGAGCCTCACAGTGAAGTTGGCAGAAGCGATCACATTGTATCACAGAGAGGGAGGTGGTCCTGGGAGGCAAAGTAGTTTGTCTCTCAGCAACCCCTGAGATTGATCTAGAACGGAGCTCCCGAGGGACGGGTATTTTCGTCAGTTTGGTTCACTGTCCTCTAACTGAGACAGTGCTACCACATAGCCTGGTGCTGAGCAGATATCCTTTGAGAGACAGGTGGGGAGCTACTGAGAAAGCCTCCTGTCACTCAGCAGGTGGGTGGTGGGGCCGGACAGGGAGCAGGAGGCTCCACTAAAATATCTCAGCAAACAGCCATTAATTCCTGGCAATGAGATTATGTTCTAATTGTGCATTATTCATAGGCAATCAGCATCACATAACCTTCATTAAACAAGACTATTTTAAACTTTAATGTGGGTGATAGGCCTGGGTGTTTGTGATTTGGTTTGTGTTGTGTTAATAAATGTCTTATTGAAATAAATGGTCCCATTTGTTTTTAGCATTGTTGTGGCTGAGAAGCAAGATGCTCTACTGGGGGTGGCTGTGAAACCGGTTCATTTTCACAAGCTTCTTGGCTATGGGAATATTATTGTCACTAGTCATTGTTTATTTTTACCGAGTAATTGAGTTCCTACTGTGTACTGCTTTGGAAACACACCGTTTCTAAGGAGGTAATCATACCAAAGGAGCTTAGAAGGAAGAGATGGTACCAAAGGGCCCCCCCCCCTAGGCTTGAGAAAGGAATGGGGTCTTGACAGAACTTGTCAAATGTCACACTGACTGAAGGCTTGGAGTGAGTTGCTGCTGGCGTGCCTATCTACTGTATGGAGCTGGGGCTACCACCCCAACTTCTTTGGAATGCAGTTTGATAGGTGTAGGTGGCTGGCAGGCAAAGAAGAGGTCTTGCCTTTCCTATTGACGAGACTGTCTTGGTGCCTGGGTTACCATGATGGGTCAGCTTGAATGCTATGCATAGACAGCTGTGTATTTTTTACAACATCATTTCCCAGAGTTAAGCTCTTGGAACATCTGATCAAGGTGCCTTTGCTGCTTCTCCCAGGTCTCAAGAGTGGGGGCCTTCAACTTCTGTTCTGCTTGTCCCACTCGGTGTGTATGGGTTCACATCTTTATTTCCAACTTTCTCTTCTGCATTGATTCTCTGGAGAAGCCTTCTTGTAATGATTTTATTTGTGTGTGTGTGGGGGGGGGGCCTTCAACTTCTGTTCTGCTTGTCCCACTCGGTGTGTATGGGTTCACATCTTTATTTCCAACTTTCTCTTCTGCATTGATTCTCTGGAGAAGCCTTCTTGTAATGATTTTATTTGTGTGTGTGTGTGTGGGGGTGTCTCCATGTCCAGGGATGCCATACATGCCATGGTTGTATGTGGAGGTTATAAAAATGTCTTGTGGATTTCATTACTTCCTTCTTCCTGGCTTTGCTTGGGTTCTGTGGTATCAAGCCCAAGTCACCAGACTTTGACTTCAAGCATCTTTAGCACTGAGCCGTCTGATTGGTCCAAGAAGCCCTTCCAATCTTTCTTTTTTCTCCCCTGTGCTGTGGATAAATCTCAGGGCCTTGTGTGCAGCAGGCACACACAGTGCCACTGAGCTACATGCTCAGATTTATCCGTGGGTCCCCTTGAGCCTGTTTCTAAGCCCTCGGTGTTGCTTCCCTTTCCTTCTGGGCAGAGGGTGATCTTCTCAATTCCATGTGCAAAGCTGACGTCATGCATCCTATCTTCAGTGGGATGGCTCAGGAGGAAACGAGATTCTGATTTCCCAGAAGCAGATGTCACATAAAATACTTTGTGTGAATCTTGACACTGAAATGGAACTAGTCCATTTGGAACCACTCCTGTGAATACCCAACCAGGTGTGCCCATGGGGTAAAGAAAGGATGCGTTTTGCTTCTCTCATTGACCTGTACTCATCCATGACCTTACACCGCTCTTCCATCTCACAGCCAGGGCTCTACTGAAATGTCTAGGCTGGGTAACTTGGCTGTGAGCTTGGAAGGGGAGAACTGTGAGGCAGGAGGCAAATCCCTGATGTTTGTCTGCAATGCTGAGAATCTATCTGGACTCTGGAGCTTCTGCCTTCCGTTGAGTATCCCAAACTGGTCTAGAGAGCCCATGGGAGGCACAGGAGGGAGGGTTACTATTAAACATTGGTAATGAGCTTTTTGGTAGATGATAAGTTTTTTATGTCTAATATTAAATGCTTTCTAGCATCGCTGAAGCCAGTTGACTTTGCAGGGGAAATAATTAGAAGATCCTCTATTTCTTAGTCAAACTCTGACAGTAAATGTACACAGACAGTTATTGGAAGAACTCAGAAGCCCAATCCCACAGATAAGCAGTGTAAACTTCAATGGCAAATGTCTCAAGTCCTTGTAAAATATCTCTTGGAGGCCTACATTTATCCTACTTAAGTAAGATCCTGTGTTCTTCGTTAGACCATCAGCAATGAGATCCATTAGTTACTTCTGAGGCAAAGTTGCAAGTCTCTGTCTCGTCTCTGAGGTGAGCCCATGGGAGTAGAAGGAACCTTAAGCCTTTCTCCTCTTTTCCCTGTGTGTCACTATACTGTTATAGCTGTCCCAAGACACAGTGTTCACTTGTCACTAAACCATATTGAAACCTCGGATTGGCATCCTATGTGAGAAGCCTCTGTACTGTTTAGCGCTACTTCTCCAGGCCCATTCCCCTCCGTTGTTTAA
>NC_022020.1:58787426-58790240 GCF_000317375.1 Microtus ochrogaster
TCGGGGAACTTCAGATTAAGACACACTAGATGTGTGTTGATTCCATGCAGATGGATGGCAAACAAAATGGGCTATGTGCTTGAAATCCTAAGCGCAATCGCAAAGGACATTCTCTTAGTAGTTTTCCTGAGATCCTTCACGTGAAAGTCGCTGCTCTTCCCATTCATTCAGAGGAGTGTACAGGTTTACAATTTTGACAATGGCCTGGGTATTGAAGAAGGTACTTGGGTAACAGATAGATGACCTCATCTGCTGGGACATTGCGTGGAGTCACAGGAGCCAGGCCGTACAGCTCTGAGGCTCTGTCATCTGGGAATCTCTGGAGGAAGGTTTCTTTGTTCACCACTCTGTAGACTTTTGAGGGTTCTGAGTTACTTGTGTTCCAAGAGGGTGCACTTGCCTGGGTCACACGGACAAGCTGCCTCCCTACAGTGTCTATTATGGAAGAGTGTCTCTATTCATTTCTCACTGTAAGTCTTTCCTTTTCCTCTGCTAAACCCTGCCTCCACTGAAAACCTCCCCTGCTGATCCAGCTCTGTACTGCTATGCCACGGATCAATGCAACTGTTGAAAATCTACCTTACAGCCAGTAAAGCAAGATGTCTCTTTTAGAGCATTTTCATCATGAAAATATAGCTGAGTACTTAGATTTTCTAGTGTTGATTTTAGTTGGATTTTTGGGACACCTACTATCAATGTTACAATTTAATAGGGATCTATACAACCTGACAGTTGGGTTTGGTGCCTATTGCTTCAAAACAGCAACTACGATTTGACACATTGTCTCTCAAATTATTTGAACAATATGTGCATAAAACAAGCTGCTTAAAGCAGTGTGGCATCACCCATATATTTTGGAGTCATTAAAGTATAACTGCATAGAAATTTATGGATTGATCTTCTTGATAGAAAGTTAAAGACAAGTTCTACTGTGGAAAAAGGGAATGTTACTATATATACAATGGTCTGTATTCTGTCAATTATATATTAAATAAATGCTAATTGGCCATTAGACAGGCAGGAAGTATAGGCAGGACAGCCAGACAGGAAGTAGATGCAGGTCAATGAGAACAGGAGAATTCTGGGAAGAAGGAAGCTTGATCGGCAGTTGTGACCCCTCCACAGAAGAAGCAAGAGATGACTGCCTCACTGAATAAGGTACCAAGCCACATGGCTAACATAGACAAGAATAATGGGGTAATATAAGTTATAAGAGTTAATAAGAAGCCTGAGCTAATGGGCCAATCAGTTTATAACTAATGTAGACTTCTGTGTGATTTCTTTGGGACTTAACGATTGTGGGAACCAGGCAGGACAGAAACCCCTACAACAGACCAGACTGACCTCTAGCTCAGAGATCCACCTGTCTCTACCTCTCAAGAGCTGGGACACTAAAGGCTCGTGGCACCACAGACTTTGAGACATTTTAACGTTTTCTCTGTATATTTGTGTGTAAGTTTCCCTCCCATTTTCTGGTAGACTTTATATTTGTTTAAATCTTCAAATTTCTTAGTCTTTCTTTTATGGATTCAGAACTATGTCAGGATTTCAAATTCTAGCAAATGGAATGTTTTTTAAGGCCCAACAATATGGAGACTTGATATTAAATGACTGTGTGTGTGTGTGTGTGTGTGTGTGTGTGTGTGTGTGTGGCTAGGGGCATGGTTAGAGTTGGGAGAGGGGAAAAACTGACCAGATTAGAGTATATGAAAAAGAATTTATTTTCAGCTGCAAATTAATTATGATTTTCTAATATATAGCATATTTTATGCATTTATATATTATATATTTCTAGTATATATTAGAAAATAATAAGCACTTTCTGCAGAGCACTCTGTCCCCCGTCCTGTTCCACTATGACTCCTGAGTGCCACACACATTCATCCCTGATGATGGTTTTTTATAAAGCTGGGACTCACTCACCCTGTCAGAAATTTTGGAAGTAAAGGTCCAGCTAAGCAGCCCACCAACATTTCCTGGTTGTCCCATGGTTTCCATGGTGCTGTTGTAGCTTGTTTACAGTTTTTCTAGCAAACTAAGATTTTTGTTTTTAAAACTCAAAATTTAACCAAAGTTATGAGCTGTGAACAACCCTTAGAGTTAGGTAGGACCGGAGCAGGAACCCCACACCCCAGTCTCTCTTCTCCCCATCACTGCCTGACCTTGAGCTTGTCCCCAAACCTTTCTCATCATCTCCGTTTGGTTTCAAGTGCAGGAATGCCTCTCTCACATCACTGTTCTGTGAACTCCAGCTTCGGGCTGTGTCTGCTTCTGTGGGTTTTTTTGGTCTATCATTTTCTTCTAATCTTTTCTCTCTGTCTTTGAGCCTCTTATTTGAAATCCCTTCAAGGCGAGCAGTTATTCATTTGGTATCTTCTTTGTTTCTGCAGGCCTTTCTATGTGTCTGCTTCATTTCCTGGACTCTGTCTCCGTGGCTGAAATTAGAAACCTGCAGAGGCAGACCAGATGCATGAATCTCATGAAGTAACAGCCTTGAAATAGCCCAAGTCTAGTGGTAGAGGGTTGGGCCACACAGCTCCAGCGAATGCTTGCCTTGGGCTGTCCTAACCAGCAGTCTCATTGGTCTCCTGCTTCCTAGACATTTGAGGATGACCTCAGTGCATGACCATCCTTTAAGCCAGCCCTTGCCTTTTCTAGCTCCATTTTCTTTTTTCCTGTAAGTGTATTAGTATGAAAAGTTTTGGGGTATAGTCAAAGTATAACTGTATGCAAATGGAAATTTCAATCTACAGAAACTACAGTCAGAGTTGCTCAGCTTCATTTAATTGGGCGTAGTATTCAAGCATGATCTGA
>NC_022020.1:58790455-58810118 GCF_000317375.1 Microtus ochrogaster
AGGAAGACAGAAAAGATGGCAGAGTTCAGGATGTGTTTGGAGGCTGCTAGCAGCTTTGGGTTAGGAGCATCCTCTTCCTGAGGGTGCTCTACTTCATGGCACACTGCTGCTGGTTAAGGACTGAGATCTGTTGATGCTGGCCTTGGTAAAGAACCATCTATAAATGATAGCTTTACTACTGTAGGCGATGGTTGTGACACAGGATGGGGGTACAATGAAGGTGAATCAGTAAACACAGTAAGGATGTCTAACTAAGATAGGACCTCTCTTCCCTGAAGAGTTTAGTAGTCTATCAACATAGACCTCAGAGGGAAATAAATACTTGCTTTAGTAAATATGCATTGATTGATCAAAGCTTTTGAGATGGGCCTCCAAATATTTAGCTTGTACTTTACAAACCACACCCCTGCCATTGCATGAACAATAGTAGAGAACTTTGTTCCAGTTTCATTGGATCAGGTGGCCAGGGGCTGCAACATGTCTATGCTTCCAGTAGCGCCTTTGTCTCTCCTTGTCCTTAGCTGGGGACTGGGCACATACCTGCTGAGTGACCTTAGATGCATGTCCTCGTAGGAAGGTTTCGAGGCATTCTAAGCATGCAGGCTGTGTAGGCTATCCTGGGAGCCTAGCACATCTAGGATGGTTGCTGTGGAAAAATCAAATTCTGAATTCCAGCTTGGAACTCGGAACACAACTTGTTTGCGTACCAATAAAGGAAGTTCTTTGTCAGTGCGACGGGATGTTGCAGATCTTGCCATAGGGGACGTGGTAATGCAGTGATGTTCCTTCCAGATGGATCCGAGAGGAAGTGCTATGCTGCACTGTAACCTACAGAAGGTCAGTTGCAGGGAGGCATGAAGTTCTGAAACGCAAGAGCACAACTTTAGAAATCTTGATTTATAAAAAAAAATCCCCAAGGAGACTTTAAAAGGAGGAGATGGGTAGAGGCAGCGGGTGCAGAGGCAGAGCACACTCATTGTACCATAGTCGTTTCTCAGAGTGGTGAAAATGCTGATTGCAGAAGGTGTGACTGTTGACTATGAGTCCCGAATGCAAGTGGAGACACACCGTGGGAGGGTGATAATCCTGAACACCATCCTTCTGGAACCTTTGTCTCTGACCAGGATTCATGCCTAAGGAAGGGACTCAAGTGTGCCGAGCAAAGACGTCTTTTGTTAATTTTCCTCAGAAAGAAAATCTGGGTTTACTTTTCACATCTCTTTTCCTTAAAAAAGGGTCCCTATAAATTGATTTTTAGAAAAAAAATATTTAAAAATGCTACTTAAGAGAATAGAATAGTGGTTATTGTATTCTGGGAAGGGTGTATATAATTGTGAGTGGAGAGAGTCAATATACACAGGGCTCTATCTGAATACAGGGATAACTTCCAGTGTCTGTAGCAGATCAGGACATTTATGGTTAACAGAAGTTTAATATTTAAAAAATGCTAGAAGAGGATTTTTACTATTCCAAAACCAAATGTCTGATGAGACAGATCCACCATTATCCTTACGTGATGGTTATAAATAGTGTACATACATGTATTGAAGTGTCTTATTGTAGCCTATAAAAATATCTGATTATGTGTCAACCAAAAGTAAAATTAAGATGTACTTTTAAATGATTCTTTGAGTTTCTTTGTCTTCTGGAAGGTCACTCTGGGCAGATGGGTGACAAAGAAAAATGATTATCTTAGGGAGAGACCCCTTCCGTGATGTTCCTGAAGCCGGGAGCAAGAGAAACCCATTAGCAAAAATTGGCCAGGCACTGGCATAGGTCTTCTATTGGACCAAGAATTTTGGAAGAAGCAAAGATACATAATACACAAGCCATCTTCAAAGGGAAATTATGATCTAGATGGGTAGATAAGATAGACCTGCAAAACAGCCTGGGAAAGACTGAGGTGAACAGCATGCTATAAATCACTGTGTACAATGATGTATGTGTGAACGTGAACACATGTTCTAAACGGCCATGTGCTCAACTGTGTAATCCTGGCAATTAGTAGAAAGTGGTAATTTTTTTAAAAATGGAGTCCTAAAAAAAAAAAAGCCGGGTGATGGTGGCGCACGCCTTTAATCCCAGCACTCGGGAGGCAGAGGCAGGCGGATCTCTGTGAGTTCGAGACCAGCCTGGTCTACAGAGCTAGTTCCAGGACAGGCTCCAAAGCCACAGAGAAACCCTGTCTAGAAAAACCAAAAAAAATAAAAATAAAAATGGAGTCCTTGAAGGAGGGTGACACTCTGAGTAGTGCAAGAGGGTGTGACAAAATGTAGGACATAAAAATTATGTTTCTCTTTCCATTTTATTCCATATGACCTAATTTTGAGTTAGATAGGAGCACGGATCTTCTAGAGATTTGGAGCTGGGGTTATGGTTCAGGTGTGGAGTGCTTATCTGCCATGCATAGTACCCCTGGATTATTTCTCCAGTCTTTGTATTCTATTTGTATGCTCTCCACACAAAACCCAGCCAACTACTTGGTATTTCTACAATGGGGTTCTTTATATTCAGTTCCAAATGAAAGAATCATATAAGTTCTCAATGTTTTTCCATTGCCTAAATGGTATAGGGCATACATAGCCATGTGAGCAATAGTTAGAGGAATTAGTAGGTGAACACCTTTCAAGGCTCAGCAGTAGAGGGATGGATGAGTACCCGTATCCATATGCTGGAATGCTAAAATGGGTGAACCTGAACCAGATCTGCAGATGCCAACAATGACAAAGTAAGTGTTGGGTCTCAGAGTTACAGGATGAATAGTATGTTATCCTTTATCTGAAATACACAACCAGACAATATTAAGAATTTAGGGGGTACCTGCGTATATTATTATGACATACAAGCACGGGCAAGAGTCAACTCACTGGCCATAATGGCTTCTTTGGGCTTGAGGGGCAATTGGATAGGGATGAAATTCACAAAGGTGAAGGAAATTTTGTTTTTTAAATCTAAAATTGGAGCAGGCTAAAAAATTAATACTGAATGTTGGGGTTTGGGATATAGATACTTACTTGTCGGGGACCAGTCTGGACATAAATCATTTCTCATACCTGAGTGGAGGTGTGGAAATGAGGCACAGTTCACACGACAGTGTCGGGAGGGTTCAAATCCTGAAACCACATCCTGAAATCCCCCGTTTATTTTCCAAACAGCTTTTATATAAACTGAAGGAGGTCGGTAATACAAACTTCCTTAGCATTGTTTTCTAGATGGGATGGGGGTTTACTTAGGTCACATCCTGTCTATGCCCATTTGTCACTGAAAATACTTCTTCTCCAGATGACCTCCTAACTTACAATAGAAGGAGCAGAATGACATTAGCATATCCCCACCACTTGTAAAGATGGTATCAGGTTGTTTTACTATCAGAGAGCTAGGGGACCACCTGTGTGGAAGGTGCCAGTTGCGCCTTGTAAGTTGTTCAGATTCTCTGAAGGCCAGACAATGTGGAGCATGGGCCAGCACAATTTGGCCCCCACACTTACTGGAACTTCTGTATTTTCATAAGATCTCTGCTATTTGGTAATGGAAGTCTTTAAGAGGGTGGTAGATATAACTGAGATCAGTGTGCCTGGCTGAGAAGGGCAATAGTGGCTTTATTAAGCCTGTGCTTCTGTGATAGAAGGAGACCAGAGTCCAAACAAGAGGGCCTATGTCAACCCTTTGTACTGAGACCTCAGACACTTTGAAAAACTACCATTTTCCAATACACAGATAGTGACTGCCTGTTACGTGGTGGTCAAGCTCCATCCTGGATGCAGGATTGGCAGCTAATATTGAAGGCCAAATTTGTACAGATGTTTTGCCATCTCTTCAAAGAACATTGTCACTGGTTTCTTTATAATATGATTGGCTACTCGCATAATTGTCTAAAATGTCAATGTGACACTTTTATGTAATCTCAGAGGACTGAGGATAGAGACCAGGCACTGGGAAGTGTCAGTTGGCTTCATGAGGAACTGTTTATTGTCTGTGTGCCTTGGCACCTGCCACACTGGTGCTTAAATATTTATTTGAACTAATGCATCTAAAGAATGTTTTATTCATGTGGCATTGTTAATCACAATGGGTATGAGATCTTCTCCCTGGATGCTGAGAATAAAAAGTAGTAACAGAGTGGGAAAGACCTTTGTATCTACAAAGTGTCTCCTAGAAGCTGTGGAGGCCTCTTAACGGAAGGCCTACAGGTTCTGGTACCGAGGGCAAGCCACTTACCTCAGCATACAGAGAGCCGGTGACCACAACCTGTGTTGGCATCATTCTTCACAATATTCTTCTTCCCCCACCCTCACTGTGATCTTCAACACTTTCTTCTCAAAAGTCTAGCATACTATAGTCTTTTACTTTTAAAAAGTACCACGTTTCTCCAAGATTATTGTCAGAAGTGTGTGATGCCTTGAGAAATAGGGTCTCTTAACTTCACGTTCAGGCAGGCAACCAAAGGGCAACAGCAATGACTTATATTATTTTGGAAGTCTCTTGGACTCCTCTGAACAAAACTCAAAAGATTTCCTTTGCCTGACACTGGGGTTTTTGTTAGTTTATGGCTCTTGTAGCATTATTATTTCATGTGCCATAACTCCATTTAAACTATATATGTATATACATATACACCTAAGTATGTACATATATATATGCATATGATACATATTTAGCACAAGCATATAAAATAAGTTTCTCTATTTTTTAAAACCGTCTTTAGTGTTATTTATCTCTCCTTCTCTCTGTATTATACTTCCCCTCCCCACTTAAAGTCCACCCACTTTTCCCATTTCCTCCTTCATAGTGCCGGTGTTCTGCTATGCCCCCTGTAGTGCCATCTTCCTCCCGATTCCCCTTATCCCTCTCTCCTGGCCTTAGTGGTTGCTTTAGGTTATATGCTCAAACCCAAAGATTCAGATATAAGATCCATAAACAAGAAAGAACATGTGTTTGTCATTTAGACATAGAATTTAGAGGAACCGAGCCAGAACTGGAGGCACTAGTAGTGAGTGGAAGGTGCTATGCCAGCTGCCCAGGAGAAAAAGTAATCAGTAGTCCTACCCAGTCCCAAAGCTGTGGACCCACAGCAATGGCCAGCCCAGCAGGATACCCACAAGGGTGCAATAGTGGCATCTAGGATCCTGACAGTAACCAACAGCATTTTAATTTGACTTAAGACCCACTCAATGGGAGGAAACTCATGTCTGGGACTCTAAACCTAGCCAACTATGCATGCGTGGAAATGTCATGGACCTTAGAGGGGAACCTATAGTGCCATTTTTCTAAACTAGTATGATCTCTAAGTATATTCCAAATACACATCCTTATACCCACCAATAAGTATAACCCTCACCTCTCATCAAATAAAATTCTATTTGCCATAGATAGAGACTATTACAGAAGTTCACAGCTGGTCAAAATGCAGGCAAAAAGTAACTGTAGGATACCAAGCTCCAATTGCTTTAACTACAACACAACCCTCCACTTAAGATTCAGGGTAAATTCCAGAAGAGGGGGCAGGAAGAGTATAAGAGTATAAGGACATCTGCTAGTAGATAGTGTCTTCTAGACTTGACAGGGATGCCGCAGCCATGAAATCTCAACAATATGGTTGTCCAAACAAGACCTGACAATGATGATACCAGTTGGCATGCCAGTGTTGTGGGGGGAGAAATATTGTAAGAGCCAACCCTACACAAAGACAGAGAAACTCAATGGCGGCTGAGAGAGGGAGAATCGGTTTCCTCCAGGGCTAAGACCCTAATATGCTATCCAATCCCAAGTGGTCAGCCCTAACACAATACAGGAGCACCACTAGATGGATTTGAGAGAGAGAGAGGGGTGGGGGAGAACATACGTCAATAATAACTGAAGACTAAGTCATGAGTTTGAGAGACTAGGGGGCACACAGAAATTGGAAAAGGGGAGAAGGAGTAGGAATTATATAAATATAGAATTCATGTCTGAAATTTTCTCAAAAAATTAAAAATGAAATGTCAAGAAAACCCCCACATTCCCACAGAAAAAGAAGTGAGACATTTTTGGAGGCATTTCAGTTTTAGGGTGGGGTGAGAGTAGACGTATAGTCCTGTCCCGCCCCATCCTTGCCCCTTCTCCCTTGAATGCTGTGTTCAAAGTCCAGGCTTGAAAGAACAAGTGCTGAAATGAGCTTCCCAGGCCATAAAACAGGGCTGGTTTTTGCCTTGCTGAGTGTTGCCCTTGCCTCTGGGCAGTAGCACTGTCCTGAACAACATTTGCGTGTTAAATTATCTTTGTGCCCTTTTATGGTCCATTATGTCACCCTATAGCTTAGGATTTCAACTGATTATCCCAGTTTCATCTGGTACATAATTTCAAAAAGATGGTGCTATGTGGGTGAGCCACTAGTGTCCCTAGGAAAAGTAACATGGTGAAACATTCTTCCTTTAGCCTGGAGATGGGGTGGGCTGTGGGCTGGTTATTAGGGAGTCATGGCTACAGATGTTTCAGTTTTCATAAAGTTCTAAAGAGCAGGTGACGTGAATGCGTTTTCAACGATGCCTGTGTTTGCTAACGAAAATAATCTAAGCTGTTAGTATGATGGAGAAATGATCCTGTATGATGAGCTAGGTAGCATACCAAAAAAGGTTCCAGGGTTGCTGATGCTGATTATGTTGAGGCTGCCTGGAGAGTTTGCGGTTCTGATCTGGCAGGTGGGTGAAAGGGTCTAAAAGTCGGCTTAGTTAGAAGAAACTGGTTCTGGACTGACACTCATAAGAATGGGCAAAGCCAATCGAATTTGCTGGGGCCCAACCTTCAACTCTTTCTTGAGTGAGAATAATCTATTCCCTCTTTACATCTCGGAGGATTTCTGAGTTTGAGCTTGATAGTGATTCTGCATCTCCAAATGATAAACAAGTCTGCTGCCATTACTGTTAGAATAAGTGGTGAGCCATGTGTACTATAGGTTTAAAATTTCCCAGAAGGTGGAATCTAAGAACTTGTGGAGCCTCTTAGCAAGTAAAGCAACCACTTAGCGAACTATGAATTCTCTGGGGCTGGAAGTATTTAAGCCCAAACTACATAAAATCATCCCTGTGCCAGAGATCCAGAGAGATATGAAGATTGGGTCCACATTTCCTTTGAGTCTCCTCCTTCTCACCAATTATGTGGCTTAGATCCCTCGTGGGCCTATTCTTGGCTGTACCCATCTTCTATGAGAAAGATTGTAGATAAGGGGTCTAGCGAGAACAGTGCAAATGGTTGACGTGGCATTATAAAACATCCAAATATGACTCAGAGAGAAAGCTGAAATAACCAATACCCAACTGCCTGCTTCACTTTGAGCAGAGGATCATGGGTTTGCCTTTTCCCTATTCATTTTACAAATTGGAAAATTGAAGCTCAAATTGACAGTATGTGCTACTGTTGGCTCAGTAGGTTCCACGTATTGTTCAGCAAACTTTATTGTGTTGTGGAATTCTCCTGTATATTTTAGGAGAGCCCTCATGATACACTGAGGCATGAGAGATGCTGTGTTACTCTCTGTTACTATCTGACTGGCTAGAATGTGTTTTTTGTGAAAATGCTTTGGGAGTTGTTCATGGAAATGCCCATGTCTTACTTGTCAGTTTGCTCTGAAGTGAAAAGATCTCCATTGACATAGATTAGATGGCCTGAGGATGACTGAGCTAGAGATCCCTGGGTGCATTAGCAGGAAGAACCTATCCCACCATTGGCATATGTGGCCTTGGGGACCAACTGTGCAAGCAAGCCTATATATGTGAAGAATAATTGCCTGTATGCTAAAGAGAAGTTAACTGTCCTTGACCAAAGACAAGTCATTGGGTGCATAGGGCTCTAGAACCCACATATCACACGGAATATGTGTGCCTGGGGTAATTATATGTTGGTCTTTATTTCCAGTTCCTGGTGCATAGCTTCTAAAATCATGGCACTCTCTGGATTGGCAGATGTCTTTTTTTAATGTTACTGATATGGCTGCAGCCTCTTTGATGGCTTCAGGATGGGGGCTGGGTGCCAAAAACTAAGCAAGCCATGATTAGAGGGCTATAACTAACTCTCAGTTCTGCTTTGCCTGTAGGGAGAGGAGCTGGGGTGCAGTTAATCACCAGTGTCCAGTGGCTTAAGTAATCATGCCTATGTCAATGAAACTGCCATAAAACCTTAAATGATAGAGTCTGGAAAACTTCAAGGTTGGTGAACACATGGAGGTGCTAGGGGGAATGTGTTTCCTTGGAGGAAGCATGAAGACCAAGTCCTGTCCCCCCTCTCCATCCCAATCCCGTGTGCCTCTTCTATCTGGCTGTTCCCTCGTTATACCCTTTACAATAAATTGTCTTAGTAAAACACTTATGTAAGTTGTATGGACTAGCTCAGCAAATGAGGGAATCATAAGGCACCACACACACACACACACACACACACACACACACACTACAGCTGATAGGTCAGCAGCATGGACAGCAGTATGAAACCTACAAGTGTCACCTGGGGAACAGTGCTGTGGGACTGAACCACAACCCCAGGCTTGTGGCTTGCATGTTCTTTTCCCCTTTCCCTGCACCCATACAATGGCTGGTGGGTAAATCGCATGTGTGCAGGATTGGTAAGTCACTGAGACAGTTCAAAGCCATCAGTTAGTGTTTTGTTGGTTAGATAAACAGCAACTCTTTGTTTTCCTGAAGGTTGTAGATCTTCAGTGAGGATAAAGGGGCTAAGATTGAGCTGGAGAATCTCTTGGGCTCTGGAGTAGAATGTCTTCATCCAGAACATTCAAATCTCTTTGAGCAGGATATAATTCATTTGAGGGCTGCTTAAAGATGGAGTCCTGGGGAAGGAACCCACTGAAGGGGTTAGCCTAAATCCCTGCTTTGATGATCTGATGAAATTTAGAGGAAGATGGGGAAATGAAATCACCTGAGGAGAAAATGTCAGATGTTTCCTTTGAAGACATTGGGAGTTGACATCATTCGTAATTTTCTTCCAAAGTTCAGCTTGTAATACTTGATGTAAAAAAAATATTGTCCCAAGTCTACTTCCTGCTCATTTCTTGGTTTACCCAACTGAGCTTGGGTAGGAAATAGTGCAGGTGAGTTAGAGCCTTGATGAGAGTGGTGTGACGGGCAGTGACTCAGAGATCAAAGGCTGCAGGACTCTCAGCAAGCAGCCCTTTGACTGTGGAGTTCCCATAGGCTGGGTTAGCACAATCCTTATTCTGCCTTCCGTATGTATTATATGTCCCATAAGTACATGTTATTTAGCATAATTCCAGTAACAGTTTTGACTCTGTACTCTTTTCTTGTTTGTCCCCTCCCAGTGCCCTTGTTTCTAACAACAGCCAATACTGCTGACTGGGCACTGCCTGTAAAATGAATGCAGAGATCTGTTAGCCTCTGGTCAAATGCTGTTCTCAGTGGTGGTGGTGGTGTGGTTATCAACACTGGTTTCTCTATGAACTTTAGAAACATGCCTACTTGGAACAACACCCAACAAGAACAGAGTGAGGGCAGGCAGGAAGATGGGCACAGTGAAATCCTTGCAAGGGTCTACTTTGGAAAGCTGTGGCTTCTGGAACTAAAATGTAGATTCTTTAGAATTGAGGCCTTTTGTCTCTTAACCATGTTACTAGATCCAGCCCACCGTTCTATCTGGCTGTCTCCTTTGAACAAGCTGCACTAACTGTCCCTGCAGTCCCTTCTGCCTAGTGCTGTTTTATTTTTATTTTTCTGTGTTTTTTCTTGTGCCTTTGAAATTCTACTGATGTTATTTCTTGTGTGCGCTTTGAGATGATGAAAATCCTAGAGGCTTGATGGTGTGGATGTGTAATATAAATATATTTTATGCCACGGATTTGTTTAAAATGACTAAAATGTGGTCAGACAGTGATGGCACACACCTTTAAGCCCAGCACTTGGGAGGCAGAGGCAAGCAGATCCCTGTAAGTTTGAGACCAGCCTGGTCTACAGAGTTCCAGGACAACCATAACTTTCACAGAGAAACACTGACTCAAAAAAACAAAATGAAATAAAATATAAAAATGAAATTACTAAGATGGTAGGTGTTGTTATGTTTTAGTATGATTGGCTGTAATTTGAGAACAATGGTACTTGAAACAGGAGCAGCCCCTCCCTACACCAGAAGGCTCTGGGCTGTGACTGAATGGTACCTTGTGCTCTTGTGGTGAGGAGACCCAGCTACCCTAGGGCAGACTCACAGGAGAATCCAGGGCAGGGACTCCAGGAGAATCCAGGGCAGGGACTCCAGGAGAATCCAGGGCAGGGATTCCTTTGGACATGTCCCATTTGGACCATTGCCCAAGCTCTAAGCCTGGGTGATCAGACAGTACTCTAGAGCCACCAGCTTCACTGAAACCCAAGTAGCTGCAATGAAGAAGCTCAGTCATTCTTGTAGCCTTCCATTCATGGTCTCCAGTGTCAGCAAGAGGGCGGGCAATTAGGTAATGTATTAACACTGAAATCTCCCTGCTCTATTGCTGGGGTGAGGGGCTCTGCACCCCAGGGAAAGAATTTAAGACAGCTTCCTTTCTTAACATCTTTTTAGAGGCGGTGGGGGTTAGACACCTTTAGGGTTGGTGGGAAGAAGACGGCTTCTGTGGCCTCTCTCACACACGGGCATTTGGGGGATAGGTGTGAGCCTTCTGAAAAGGAAACATAGTCACAGGTTAAATGTCTCACATTTCCCTAGAATGAATATATATATGTGTGTGTGTGTGTGTGTGTGTGTGTGTGTGTGTGTATATTTTTTTTTAAGCCATCATGCACATTAATGAGAGATTTGAGGAAAAACAGACATAGCTGCAGTGAGACCATAGACCAGAATGAGAGATTCACTACATTCCTTGTTAACAGTATTGAAATAAAACACCCAGGAAAATACATAAGACTTGGTATTAACATGCAGATCTCAATGAAGGAGTCATGCTATTATCATCCAGTGTAGAGGAAACGCCCCCGGAAGTTCACACCCCCGTCTCTTTCCCAAGGACAAGGGTGTCCAGATGCTCTTGTCCTTTGCCTGTTTTTAATGGAGTGAATTAGTATGTGTTCAGCTTTGATCACAGCTGGGATCAGCCTTGTGTGGACCTGCAGTCTGTTCGTATTATTGCTGATTTTAGTGTACTATGATCTGGATATCCTGGAATTTGTTCATTTTATTATTAGTTGGCTCTGGCTTATCTCTACTTCTTGGCAATTATAAAAAAGGTTGCCCGTAGAAGTCTTGAACCTGCCTTTTGGTGGGACCTTGAAGGAAGCCTGTTCCCAGGATGCTCAGGGATCTGAGACTGATTAAAGAAAGGTGACAAACACTGATGCAATTGTTCTCTGGTGGGGTCTCCTCTCTCTGGATGCAGCTTTACAGACACAGGATCTTTGGAGACGCCTGTCCTTTTTCAGCCTTCAGGAGGTAGATTGAGTTCAGATAAAGGAGTACCCCAATATCCTTGTGTTTCCATTGGCTTCACTTCTGCTCTGGCCCTGACTGCTTGGCTTCTGCTTTCAGAGAACATGAGCGTGAGTCCCAGCATGGCTGCCTTGTGAGGGAGCATGCACCTTTCCTCCAGCTCACGGTGGATTGTTGTCCTGGGGAAACCCCGTCAAAGGAGTGTGCTGGCTGAAGGCTAACATGTGCTTCGTAGCTTGTAGGGAGCAGTGAAGGAGATGACCTCCCTGACGTGGCTCTTCTCATCTGTAATAGGGCACTTACCTTGTGAGCTCAGAGCCTTGAAGGCAGACCAGGATGTCATACACCATGCTTTGCCCATATTCACCTCTCCTTCTTCCACTAACTCTACCCAGATCCACCCCCACCTCCTTATCCACCAACTTCATGGTCTCATTTTTTTTTTTTTACTATCTTTCTTTTCCCAGCCAGCCAAGTTCAGTCCATGCTTCCTGAACAACTCCTGGGTGTAAGACCCTCCACTGGAAGCCTTCCACACATACACATAGGTGTGCACATACAAGAAATATATTTAAAAATAATGTCTAACAAAGAGAAAGAAACAGTTGATAAGATTACACACAATAGTAGCCCAGGTTAGCCTGGATTTCACTATGTGGTCCAGGATTGCCTTGACTTGGGACAATCTTCCTGCTTCAGTCTCCCAAATGCAAGGATTACAGGCATGGGCTGCTGTGCCAAGGTGCTCTTTTCAGACGCAAGCTTCTCAGCGTGGCCTCCTTTACTTGAGAATGTGTGAATGTCTTGGGGGTTTCTTATCATCACAGTCATTTTTAAGCTACTCATTTAATGATACTTAATTTTTTAATTAAAATGTAGTTACATCATTTCCCCTTCCAACTCCTCCCATGTACCTCCTTGGCTCTCTCTTAAATTCATGGCCTCTATGTACTTAGTTATTACAAATGTTGCTTCTTATCTAACCTTCCCTACCAGGTCCTGAAGCAGTGAGGCAAAGGTTCAAAGGTGCGGCTGCAGAGGCAGAATGCCAAGGCAGGCCTGTGAAGGAGGACGGCATGGCCAGTGGAAAGTATTTCTTGGCTGGCTTTGGGATTGTCTCATTGGAAGCAGCTATCAGTCCTTGCTTCGACTGGACTTGCTCACTGAAGGCTTAGAGCCAGCCTGTGGCGGGAAGGGCAGGGATGGCTGCCTGCTGCATCTTGGGAAGTGCTGGCTTTAGAAGGCCTTGGGAGAGGTGCTACTGCCACTGTGGATGTCTCTGGCTGGTACCTGCCTCAGCTTCTGGGGTGGTGTCTAGAGTTGCTTGGGATAGATGCATCCTGGGTGGGCTCACCAGTGCTATTGTCTTGTCCTTAGCACTGAAGGCTGTTAACCAGGTAAATGGTTTATTGAACTAACATGCTGCATTCTCGGTCAGCAACACTGTCTTCCTGCCCTTACTGCATTTCTGTGCACATAGCTCCAAGGCCATGCAGACATACATACACACTTATATTTTTTTAAACTAAAATATATTAAAAAATTAGATTCCTCAGGATCATGCTACCATGCTGCAATATCTTATTGTCCAGCCTACATCTTTTTAAAAAAAAATATTTATTTACTTATTATGTATACAATATTCTGTTTGTGTGTATGCCTGCAGGCCAGAAGAGGGCACCAGACCCCATTACAGATGGTTGTGAGCCACCATGTGGTTGCTGGGAATTGAACACAGGACCTTTGGAAGAGCAGGCAATGCTCTTAACCTCTGAGCCATCTCTCTAGCCCATCTAGCCTACATCTTTTATGTGAATTTGTTCTATGCTCTTGGGGTTTAGAGAGACTTCTCTTTCCTCTGAATGTTAACAGGGAGCAATACTGACAGAAATGTGGCCATGTGCCCCACTATTGAAGCATCTATTACACACATGGGCTGTTCAGGAGTACACGAGACTCCCCTGCAAATGCCTGAGTGCCTACTGCATGTCCTGCACTGTTCTTGACAGTGGAGATGGACCAGTGAACAGAACAAGATGTTTCCACCTGGAGCTCACACTGAGGGGCTTAGAGGAGACAGGAAGTGAACCTAAGCTAGCCAGACAGGAGCAGCGAAGGAATTTTGACTGGGAACAAAAGTGATTGATGAGCCTGCTTTAGATTAATTGCTGAGGAAGTTGTATGGGAAGGTGAGACTTGAGCTGAGATCTAGGAGAGGAGGGAGACCATCTAGGAGAGTGCCTCAGGCAGAGCGATGTCAGGAAGGTTGCTGATTCAAACATCAGGGGAGGAAGACACAGGTGCTTCTGCTGTGGAACCCACAGACTGGAAAGATGAGAGTGGAGACAACCTACATTCAGATTTTATTAAAACAGGGAGATTTTAAGCAGGGAAGCACCATGATCTCCTGGTCCTTTCCAAGAAGACAGTGGCTGCCTGGGAGAAAAGAGTCTGGAAGGGCTAGACTAGGAGCCGAGGTCGCAGAGACGGAGGGGCTAGAGGACACAGAGGAAAGGAGATGTGGCTGCCAAGCACCCCTGAATGCCTAAGTAGGCAAGCAGAGCAGAGATCTGAACGACACCATGGGCAGTGAGGACAGAAGACACCAGGAGGACGGGCAGGAAAGCGAGTGGCTCTCACAGTAATTTCTTGTAGAGGAAGAGTCGTCTCCTAATTAACTTTGGCGTGATCTCGTTTGCTCAGCTTCTAGAGAGCTTCTTGGTGCTTTCTCATCCTACAAGCCTGCAGAGCATCACTGAGTGATTAAATTCACAGAAACTCTTCAGTGGTCTGGTCACTGCTTTCAATCATTTTATTTGTGCCATCTGGGTACCCCTTCCATGGTACTAGTCCTTGATATTAGAGCAGCGGATTTGAAGTTTGGCACTTGTATAATGATGTTCCTGCTATACATGTAACGATTCCTTTTTTTTACTGCTCACCTGGCTATTCATGGAATTCCTCTGGTTTCTCCTGAATAAAGAGTTAGGTAGGATTCCTTTAATAATGACTAAATCTTCTGGCGTGCTGTGACCCCAATCTGCCTTCTGGATTTACCTTCTGCCCCACAAACCACTGGTTCCACTCTAACCAATAGCGCTACTCCTCAGAGTTCTTCCTCCGCCTTCTTCCTTGGGATATCAGCCCCTGTTTCCTTTGTGCCTCCAGTCATCCTCGTCACATGGTGATGGCCTTTAGCTGGTGGTGGGAGCTCCCTCCTCAGCCTCCCCCAGGATTGGTACCACTCGCTAGAATTAACCTTGTGCTGTTTTTCCTTGACTTGTGGTCTTCCACTTCGTGGGTGCCGCTGAGTTCATGCTCTGTGTAATCGTGCTATGACCTTTAACAAGATCCCAGCCATGCGCCGTGCCTCGAACTGTCATTGCACAAACATGTGAGGGCTTTAACACTGGAAAGCCCTTCCCCTTTGATGCCTATTGGAGGCAAGGCAGACCCCTACAAATGAGGAAATAGAGAGGACGTGGGCTGGCGTGTACACCATCCACTCCTTTTCCAACTTTCCCAACGCGTTCTAGCATGAGCTACTCAGCAGTATCTCTCTGAGTCTGCTGGGAGAGCTGTTCAGGTGTTTGGCAGCCTTTGGGCTGGATCTTGGTAAGGCCTTGGCTACACTGCCCCTGCTTTCTCCTCTCAGGCCATAGAGAAGGTTGGGTGTTTTGTAATCTTTTCTGTGATGGTTGTTGGTTATGTAAGGTGCCTTAGGAGTTGCTTGCTGCCTCTGATACAGCATGTTCTAGAAGTTAGCTATGGACTTTTCGCCTGTGAGAAGACTGAAGCCTAAGGCTTAGGGGAATGTCACTGGATGTCCCTCAACACCATAGGCTGGTGTTAGGAATCCTGCTTTTGATATTCTTCCACTTAAAGGGCTATCAAGCACTTCGTTTACGTACATTTTGCCTCAAAGCTTCTTGAGGCTTCAGGTCACAGTCTCTCAGAGCTATGGCTTCTCACAGATAAGATCTGGAAGTGACAGGAGCCTTGGCTTTGCAACTCTGCAGAAGTGCAGAGTCTTCAGACTGAAGATAGGATCTGTTGCTCAGATGTTCAAGCTGGTGACACCCTGGGCTGGTGGGTTATTTAGATGGTACTTCACTTAGTATTTCTGGTGGGAAAGAGGCTGCAGTTTCTTATTGAAAGAAACAAAAATCTGTATTGCTAGGGTGCGTTCACGTGCTCAGCCATCCCTGCAGCATGCACTAAAGCCCTTTGCAAGGACTTTCACATCTGCATGCAACAGAGAGATGGACAGCATGTTACCCCTGTTCTGGAGGGCAGGGAAATGCATATAAGCCAATGGAGCACATTCGAGAATGTTGCATTAAAAATAGAAGAGAAACTTGGGGAAACCCACCCAAGGGAATAATATTTCAGCTGCACCCTGGAGTAGCAATAGTGGGGGAAGGGGACAGGAAGACAAGTGTAAGCCAAGGCACGCAGTCAGGAAAGGCAGCAACAGTACTCAACATAGGTTAGGGTGAGCATTGCAGTGACAGAGCGAAGTGGTCAGGAGTCAGTGGACCAGACCATGAAGACTTATATGAGTCTTAGCCTAGAAGTGAAAAGGATGTTTTTATGCAGGGGAATGACACTGGAGGATCAGTTGTTTTGTGTTTTTTCTTACTATTTTCTTACATAATACTACAACCATTTCCGTTAATACTTGGGTAATGTGACTATTTAGAGTTTTTGCTTGTTTCATAGAAACAGGGAGACGGCCTGTGCATTGCTAGAGCGGTCAGCAGCATCCCTGAGCCTTATGTCATTCGTTACTTTTCTGTTTCTGTGATGAAACACCATAACCAAGGCAGCTTTTATGGGAGAGTTTCTTTGGGCTCATGGTTCTGGAGGGATGAGAGTCATGGCAGTGAGTGGCATGGGGGCCAGGGTACTCACATCCTAAGCTATAAGCATGAAACAGAAAGAGCAGTCTGAAAATTGGCAAGGTTTTTATTCTCCGCCCCACCCCGCTCCCCTCTCTGCCATGCTTCCTCCAGCAAGGCTGCACTATCTAACCTCCCCAGACAACTCTACCACTATAAGGGGACGTGCCTCTTAAAGGTCACCACATTTGCCTACAAGGTGCTTGTACTACCCCACCAACTACGCTTTAAAAGTGGTCGAGGGAGGTTGGGATGGAGTAGGAAAGCATTTGCTGGCACTGGGGTGGTTGACATTGCTGTTGTGAGCTGTGGCTCTGTCACAACACGATGCTGTTCTTCCTCTATGGCTGCAAGGAGCACAGACTCCACAACCATCACCCCAGGATACCGTGGGGGAGTGGTGTTTGTGTTCCCCAGGGAAGACTAGATCTACAGACTCTGGGTGTATCATGTAAATGGTACCAGGGGAAATAGTGTGGCTCTGGCTGTGTCCCGAGCCTGCATAATTGAACAGCTGGCATGTGTGTCTGTTTTAAGAATTAGATGTATGGTTGATTCAACAGCTGTCAATGATGTAGCAGCCCACGTGCCAAAAGATCGCTGGTTATTTAGAGTATAAGGGATCTGGGAAGAAGCGAGAATTTTGTCAGAAAATGAGGCTTATCATGCTGCCCCAGGCTTTCTGATCTTATCTGAGTTCCAAACGCTTCCAGGTTGAAAGTGTTTTGTAAGTAACGTTTCTAGAGCCTTCTTATAGGACTGCAAGACTATATTACAGGTCTCCAGGGTCATGGAGTTCTAGCTGTGAGAGTGTCGCTCAGACCCTGGTAAACAACATCTTCCCCCTGAGGATTCAGTGCTGCTACTGTGCCAGGGTACCCCACTGCCAGGGCACTCCACTGCCATAGCACCCCACTGCCAGGGTACCCCAATGCCATGGTACCCCACTGCCAGGGTATCCCACTGCCAGGGCACCCCACTGCTAGGGTACCCCACTGCCAGGGCACCCCACTGTCAGGGCACTCCACTGCCATGGCACCCCACTGCCATGGTACCTCACTGTCAGGGTACCCCACTGCCAGGGCACCCCACTTGGTTGGAGGTTTCTTCTTCCTCCTAAGTGTTAAACTTATGAAATTCCAAATAAACTCCATGTGGCGAAGTCCTGGAAAGCACTCAGAGCTGATGACATACAATGCTCAGGTGAAGAGGATTTGAAAGCCGTGTAGGTATACCTTGGAATGCTGGGTGAGAAGGGCAGTGTAGCTGTCGGGACAGTGATAAATAAATGAGTGAAATAAAATTAAGTAACAGGAATGTTCTCAGAAGCCAACCCTGAGAGCAGGGGCAGGATGACTGATGTCCTTGGTACCCTTTCATTGTCACTGCCCATGGGGAAAAATTAGATCATGAATGTTGAAAGACTGAACTGTGTTCTCATGCTGAAATTTTCCCATATGCATGTATCCCTAAGACCGGATCTAATTATGCCATTTTGTCTGTGTTCCATTGACTGTAGGATCTGGAGTCTACATTTCTTCCCAGTGTTGTTCTGAGCCCATTTCCCTGCTGTACTGTGCTGTTGAGCCATGACCCCATCCGCACTCCATCCTTTCGGCTCCTTAGCCACACTTCTCCTTTCTGCCCACGCTCGTCACTCAGTTACCCTCTCAGCCTGAAGACGTCCCGTCTCCCATCTTTCTGACCTAGTCCATTTCCCATCTGTAATTCAGCTTGAATCCCACTTCTTCAGCTGGGGCCTTTGCTGATAAACGGAATGTTAGGCCCCTGTTGTGTGGTGTGAATGCTGGTGCCATTGAAGCGATTTTGACTGTCACAGTAGATGAAGCCATATAATGTGGTTGAGCCCTTTGAGGACAAAGGTGTGTCTTTTATGTTCCCCATTACTGCACCAGTCCTGTAGAGGTGTTCCCTAA
Organism: Microtus ochrogaster; assembly: GCF_000317375.1. Lineage (NCBI taxonomy): Eukaryota > Metazoa > Chordata > Mammalia > Rodentia > Cricetidae > Microtus > Microtus ochrogaster. The sequence continues at coordinate 58,808,703 of NC_022020.1, forward strand.
GTCTCATGGACAGATGATTGGACCAGAATCCACAGTCTAGTCTGTAGGCCTGTGCCATTCACTGGGGACTTTTGGAAGTTCAAGAAGGTTGAACAGCCTCAAAGCTAGAGTACTTGGATAATTTGGGGCAGTGAATGATTCTAAGGAAGGGAATTGAGAGTTGACTTGAGTGTCAAATGCAAGTGTGTGAGGCATTTAAGTTCCGTGACAGCTGATTCTATCTCTTGCAGAAGATCAAGAACACACATACCTGTGTGCTCCTGTGTTCAGATGCACACGTTCTCTGAGTGACTGTTCAAGAGAACTGTGTGTTTCTTCAGTCTCTTATTGGTTACTTTATTTTCACTGGTCCAGTACAATTTCTGGAAGAAAGACCTAACCCTGAAATAATTTAAGTCAGTGGTATGGTGACTTTGGCTTAGCAAGTCCACGAAACAGAACAGATTTAAAATGAGAAGAGGTGAACAAACATTTCTGGGACTGTGGCAGTCTAATGAGTGTTGTAGAGATTTTAAGGCTGTTTCTTCTGAAGGAAGTCATGTACTAGCCTTTTATGATAGAGTAGAAACTCACCAGACAAAGATGGAAACTGCTTCCTCATGGCATTACAGACTTAAATCTGTACTGTAAAGACCTTTGATGGAAATGAAGATGTTCTACTCTGGAACAAAGATTTAAACATCACAATGGCTTGATGGATTATGTATTAAATTTATGTATTTAAAGTATGTTTTAAATTTATGTATTAATCATATATTAATTACTTAGTACATAAATTAATTGATGTATTAATACATAATTAACTTAATGTATGTATTAAAGTGCTCTGTACTAAGAGCACTCACACTTTAGAGTGCCTGCTGCTCTTGCAGAGGACCTGAGTTTAGTTTTCAGCACCCATGTGGGACAGGTCACAACTGCCTGTAATTCCAGCTCCAGGGGATCTGCCACCCTCTTCTGGCCTCCTCCAGTACTGCTCATACGTACACATAATCTTAAAAAGAAATCTTATAAAAAAAAATTAAAAGCAACTAGTAGAGATGGCCCCTGAGCTTTGTCTTTTTAGCTCTTCCTTCCCCTGTAGCCCACAGTCCATGTAGTAACTCGGTTCTATGTTGTTGGCGACTGTCTTTTGATCAGACACCAAGCTCTAACTCACACTTAATTGGAAAAGTTTGACTGTGTTAAGGGATGGAAGCTGCTCCACTCAAACTTGCTACTTTGGTGGGCTGGGGTGAGACCTCAGGTCATCATGCCTGGTCTTCGTACACTTTCCTGCACTCTTTCTCCAGCTCCAACCGCTAATAATTTTATGGGTTAGAAATAAACTGTTTTCTACTAGTGGTGTGTGTGCATGTATGTATTTGTATAATATATACCTTTATGCACATGAAGTTTCTCATCTGTATTGCCACT